>NW_026777188.1:0-206947 GCF_030936135.1 Gavia stellata | reverse complement strand
TCTGGCGGCCCCGGGGAAGCCCTCCAATCTGCCCGAGCAGGGGCCAGCCGCCTTGGCCCAGGCCTTTCCTGAGCAGGCAGAGGACACCACTGTCAACCATACGCTCGCCTGGCTCGACACCGCAGACGGCGAGGACACCGTCCCTGATGTCCCCGACAGCCCCAGCTTGGCCTCCTTCCTCCACGAGCTCCCCGACCTCTCCGAGGACGTGGCGGAGGGCGACTGCCCCAAGGAGCGAGTGGCAGTGGTGGGGCTGGGGGACAGCAAGGACACCGTCCCTGATGTCCCCAACTTGACTGCCTTCCTCGATGAGATCCCTGACTTCTCCGAGTACGTGGTGGAGGATGGCTGCCCCAAGGAGCGAGTGGTGGCGGCAGGGCTGGGGGACAGCAAGGACACCTTCCCTGATGTCCTTCATTTGCCCAACAGCCTCGCCAGAGCCGCTTTCCTCAGTGAGAACCACGACTTCTCGGAGTACGTGGCGGACGGCGACTGCCCCCAGGACCAAGCGGTGGTGGCACGACCAGGGCACAGCGAAGGCGCCATCTTGACCGCCAGTGTCCCCAGCTTGACCGCCCAGGTCCTCGATGAGCTCCCCGACCTCTCCGGGTACGTGTCAGAGGGTGGCTGCCCCAAGGAGCGAGCAGTGGCGGCGGGGCTGGGGGATAGCGAGGACACTGTCCCCGATGTCCCCAACCTGACCACCTCCCTCAACAAGCTTCCTCACCTCTTGGACTACAGGGCAGAGGGCAGCTCCGACAAGGAGCAAGTGGCGGTGCTCATGCTGCTGGACGGCGAAAACACCTTCCCTGATGTCCACGACAGCCTTGCCAGCAGTGCCTCCTTCAACGAAGTCTCCGACTTCTTGGAGGACGGGGTGGAAGGTGACTGCCCTGAGGACCGCCTGGCGGCGGCGATGCTGGGGGACACCGACCCCTTCTGGGGGGTGGCGGCCTCCCCCTTGCAGGACCCCGAGGTGAAGCAGGCGGACTTGCGGCAGACCTCCCCACCTGGCTGTCACTGTCTCCCTTGGAGACTTCCGAGGACAGCTCTCCACAGAGTTCTCTGGAGACTTCACAGGAGACTGCAGAGGACACTCCTGTGGAGAGTCCCTGGCAGGATCCGCTCAAGGCTCCTCCGGAGAGTGCCCTGCTGAGCCCCCTGCAGATCCCGCTGCCGAGTCCCCCGGCTGCCCGTCCGCGTCATCCACCTTGCATGGCCCAGCTGGTGGAGGAGGCGCTGCGGAGGCAGCCACAGGTAGTTATGACCCGCTTGCCGCTGCTGCCGGGCGTCATCTCCTGCCAGGCGGTGGCCAGATCGGGAGAGGCGGGCAGCAAGAAGGCCAAGCGCCCCGCACCAGCCAGCACCCCCAAGGCGCAGGAGACCACCCGCACCACTCAGACACAGTCAAAAACTCTCTGGCAGGGGAAGCTGGCTGGGGACGGCACAGCGGCGGGCAGCAGCGGGCAGCAGGCAGGAAGCAGCAAGCGGAGAGCATCCACCAACAACAAGGTGCTCTCCAAGCGACCTAGAACCTGGGGAGATGCCATGGGGCAAAGGTCCTTCATGCAGCCGGACGGGACAGGTTTTATGCAGCCGGTCCACCGTAACCCCACAGCACGGAGGCATTAAACCGCTGGACGGGGGCTCCGTCCCCACGCCCAGCCCAGCAACCTTCGCCCGCCGCAGTCCCCTGGCCCCCCGCGCTTTAAGCTATGGCTCCCCGCTGCCCAGGGACTGCGATATATGTTCAATGGAAGAGGCAGCACAGCGATGCCAGCTGCCAACACCGACAGTGTCAGGGCCTGGCTGGGCCCGCGGCTCCCGGCAGCACTGGGCCGCACACCGCTGCAGCGACCAGGGGCAGCCCCGGGAGGCCCCGGACCGGGAGGAAGCCGCCACTTCTGCTTCTGCCACCTCAGCCCCGCGCCCTCACCGGCCTTGCCCCCGGAGAGGTGGCCATGCCCCCTGCCTGGCACAGGCTGCAGCCGTGGCTCCACCTCGCCGGTACAAAAAGGAACAACTGATACGGATCCAGCGTCCCCACCCTGGCCTGGCACCAGCACCCCTGGTACCGCCGTCTCTCCCCATCCTGCTACTGGCAGCCCCACCACCGGCAGCCCCACCTCAGCCTGGTACCGGCCTCCCCACAACAGCATCCCCGCCCTGGGGCTGAGGACGCCCCGCACCAACCTGAGGGTGTACTTGCTCAACTCCATCCAGAGTTTCCACCCACTGGGGCAAAGACTGATGGTGGTGGGGCCGGTGCGCCCACGGCCCAACCCGGAGCCCCAGGCCGGCCCCAGTGTGCCCCCCAGGGTCCCCAGTGCCCTGCTGGTGGCCTCGAGACCCAGCGCGGGGTCGGCTGCCTCCAAGGCCCCGGCTGATGGCAAGAAGGAGACGGCACCGGCAGCGGCATCGAGCAGCAAGGCGCGCACCAGGGAGTGTGCCAAAGCCAAGCAGCCGAGCTGGCTGCGCCTGTCACCCACGGGGGGCCAAACCCCATGTGAGGGGCTGCCGCAGCAGCTGCACGTGCCGCCGTGGCTGCCGCGACCTTCTGAAGAGTCTGTGCTACCCCTCGGGCCTTGGGGTCCTCACGGCTGCACCCACCCCACTGGAGGAGCAGGAGGAGTCGGTGCCCATCACACCTGAGCAGCGGCCCTAGCGCAGCGCATGAAGAAGCTGGCCCAGGAGAAGTGGGAGCGGGCGGCCCTGCAGAAGTCACTGGGCCAGCGGCAGTTTTTTGTGCAGAGGGAGACCAACATGGAGACAGCCAGCGAGTACGGTACCCATAACCCGCCACTCTGGCACCGTCCCCCGTAGCACCCGCATGCAGAGGACATCTGGAGGCAGAGACCTGCACCCACATGCTCCAGCCCCAGCCCTCTCCCAGATCCCCCTTTTTGGCTTAATTCATTAAAAGAGTTGGCTCTTTGCTTTGTAGTGCCTCTCTCTGCTGGCGGTCATTTGCACAGCGGGAGGGGGGATGGGGGGGTTAATGCAGCCCCTGCCCACCCCGCGGGTGGCTGAGCTGGGCTGGGGATGGCCACCGAGAGGATGGGTAGATGGAGCATTGCTCCGGGTGGCGGGCACCCGTGGGAGACATCACTCTGATCAGCATCAATGCCAGGAGGACAGAGGCCTCCATCGCTGCCCCAGTACCAGCATCACCGCCCCGGTACTGGCATCACTATCACTGCCCCAGCACCAGCATCACTGCCAGCGAGCTGGATCTGACCCTGGGAAGGAGCTGCGGGAGCCCCGGGGGAGCAGGCAGGGACTGGCTGAGTGCAGAAGACTCAGCTGGCACCTAGCTGGCGAGGGGGCATCACTGCCCGGGGCTAACACGCCGAGATCCCGGAGCTGCCCAGCTCTCTCCAGCCCCTCTACGGCCTTGGCCGGCACTGCTTGGACCTCGTCTGGCAAAATGCCCTGCCCACAGGTGAGCCCCGAGCCTCCATTTGCTTGCAGTAAGCACACTGATCTTTCAGGAGGTATTTCCCCTAAGTGGGGCACTTACACCGCTTCTCATGGCCCCCCTCCCTCCAACAGTGTTGTTTCTTGATGGGTTCCGAGGGGGTACCTGGCCCCCCGTGGTACGTAAGGCAGCCACTGTAGCATTGGCAATTGTTTTGCTCATTACTCTCTCTTTCTGACTATCCCTATTCCGATACACTTGCCAGGCAGCCTCCAACAATTTCTCTAAATCTCTCATATCTGTCCCTTGCACTTTCTGTAACTTTCTCCTGATATCATCCACCGACTGTCCCAAAAGCAGGAATGTCAAATGACCCTTTCCCTCCCGAGAGGTAGGGTCTAAAGGGGTATATTTCTGCATTCCTTCTTTTAATCGGTTCAAAAAATCAGCAGGGGATGTCTTTTCTATCTTGTTTAATTTCATACAATTTAGACCACTTCACTGATTTTGGGACAGCATTTCTCATTCCATAAGCAATCCATTCCCTGTACCGCGCTAACAAATTCCGGGCTCCCGTCTGATTAGGGGCCCAACCAGGATTAGTAATCGGAACATGGTTATCCACTGTTCCGGGCAGAGTTCCAGCCAAAACCAGAGCCTGTACCTGGGTTCTAGCCGCTCTCACAACCATCTGCTTCTCTGACTCACTAAACACCGCATCCAACATTGCATCCACATCTTCCCAATCAGGGCCCTGGGTTTTTAACAATCAATTCAAAGCCTTTAGCAACCTTTTCGGGGTCATCCCGGTAATCACCTGCAGTAGCTCGCCATCCCTCTAAATCTGCTAAAGCGAAAGGTACTTTAATTCTGACAGGTCCTCCCATTGCCTGTCTTAGTGGAGCCTGTATGATAGGTCCCACTTTACTTTGCATTCTGGTAATGATGGGAGAAAACTTAACATTAATCTCTTCCCTTTCCCTTGCCTCTGATTCTTCACCCCCAACAGTGCCAGCATCTCCTTCTCTATCACCTTCTCCTTCTGGTGGGGAGCAAGCAATCCTCTAATCTCTCATTCTGTGAACCAATCTTTAAACATCTATTGCCCAATGCTGCAAGCCGAGCAGCATCTTTTTAGCTTCCTATTTTGCTTCTTGTTCTCTTTTTCTATCGCCAGGACATAGGGTCCTGGGTGCTAAATTGATTCCGCATTCTTTTTGCCATTCAGGGTGATTTCGCAAAGTGAAAAACGTATCTGCATAAACCCCTTCATCCCATTTTCCTTCTCGGCGCAGAAATAACATAAGCTGCAACCAAGTGTTGTACCTTAAAGTTCCGTTAAAAGGCCATTTTTCTCCATCATCTAGCTTGTCTAAAGGCCACCACTGGTTACAATATTTAATGAAGGTCTCACGATTTACAGTCCCTCCAGGTGGTCCCCCGATATCTTTCTAAAGTGGTCTAAAATGCAGCCCAAAGGGCTCTTTTTCAACACTCCGCCTTGTTGGTTCCCCATTCTGAATTTATAGGACACAAGGACAGGGGTCGGGGCACGAACACTACACACAACTAACAATTACTATCACAGGTAAAATAACAACCATTAACTCCAACCATTAATTACCAGAGGTCCTTGTCTGCCCCCGCGAGGATCCGCCGAACCGGTGAGTCCCTCCAGAGAATTCTCCGGGGCCGGCCTAGGGAGTCGCCGACTCAGAGGTTCCTGCAGCCGGACAGAGATTGTCCCATCGGGGTCGCCGAAACTGAAACAACAAAGTAACTCAGTAACAACTAGTTGGTTATTAAGCAGGCATCCTTTAATACAGCGCTGGGCAGCACTGGAGATTTGTCCACCACGAGTGCTCCAACGGGTTAGCAAAGCACCTCAGTTCAGATACAGAAACATCATACATATTCATCAGGATTCTAAAAAGGGCGGTCTCATGTGGATGAGTTCCCGGAATTCATTTGCATAGTCCAAGCATGCGCAGTAAAATTAGGGTTAGGGTCTTTTCACCCTCCGGTGGTCGTTCATAGCCTTCCTCACACCGTCTGCTCGTTGAACTTCGGGCTTCCTTTGTCCATACATGGTCATGGAATTGGCCCATCCATCCTTTGGCCTCGGAATGTTACAAAAGGGTCACTTTGAACTAGCTCTTTGGCACTTATCTTGACACAAACGTCCCGAGTCCCTGTCATCAAGGATATACTCAGGAGGCATAATGAGCTACCTCAAGGCCCATTTGATCTTGTCAGGAAGGGAGTCAGACGTCTTGAGACATCCTATTATCAACTCTACTCAGCAAATAACTAAAACTATGCAAGTAAAGCTTTTATGTATGACAGTAGGGTCTCAGCCAGGGACCGTCAGTGATTTAACCCTTCATTCAGTAGCAGATGACAAGATGACTCTTGTCTTCTCAAGGGACTGGAATTAAGCAGGCGGAGCAGATTTTTAAATTATTTAGAAGTGTACAAAAACCAAGGCAAGGGCCTATCATGCATTTTAAGGCTCACCAAACTGGACGAACCCCACGAGAAAGAGGCAATCAATTGGCCAATGGAACCGCTTGTAAGGTTGCAGGAAAGGGTAAAGGGATATATATTGGCGATAATACCTGAAAAGAAAATAGAATTAGGAGAATCCCCTAACTACGATAGTCAGGATAAGAATTTAATTAAGACGTTAAGAGCTGAAATACAGAAAAGTGGATGGGCTCTTACTGCCACGGGGAAGGTGATTCTAACCCCAGTTTTGATGCATGAAATAGTAAAGAAAGAATATAACAGTGTTGAGTGGGGAACTGAGAATTTACTGAAACATCTGCAGAAGTCAGTGGTGAGTCGTAATATGATAGAAATTACAAGGTCCGTAGTTGAAAGGTGTGAAACATGCCTTAGGAATAATCCAAAGACACAGAATAAAATTCAGTTTGGATTGACAAAACCAGGAAACATCCCAGGAGAACATTGGCAGAGAGATTCCACTGAACTGCCAAGGAAAGGAGGGCTGAGATATCTATTAGTATTGGTGGATACTTTCACAGGATGGCTTGAAGCCTTCCCATGTCGCACCAACAAAGCCTGATGGGGGGGCCACAATCTAGTGGATCAAACCTTAAAAATGCAATTGAGTAAGTTACTAAAGGTAGTACCTCCTGGGGTTTTGAAGAAATCTGGAATACTCTTACTTCTTAGCTTCCTAATTGGTCGTGGTTGAAAAGGCTGTTTTTATCAGTGATTTTTATTATCACAGTTTGTATTCTTGCCTGTATAATGGTTCAATGCTGTACCAACCTTGGTTCAAGATACAGTAAGTTTGTATAGTGAGGAACTGCAGCATGTAAGCTACAACTCCTCAAAAAGAAAAGGAGGGATTGATACCTGTACCAATGCAGGCAGTCAGGCAGTTAGAGCTGTTACTCACTAGATGTAACCAAAAGAAAAGGGGAATCTTTGTAACTTGGAAATAGTTAGAACAGTTGTAAGATAGGGAGCTCCGGAGTAATCTCACTTTAGGCAGCTCGGCCTTGGAAGAACAGATGCACGGAACCATAAAAATACGAAAGTTGCAAGATGAGTACAAAGCCAGCATTGAAGGACATGGTATACGTCATCCCAGGACTGAGCTTGCACAGAAATAGAGGTCACTTGGCAAACCCAGTGAAGAAGAGTACGAGCCTTCATCCGAATACCCCCGACGACCACCCAGAGGCACCAACAAGCATGCGCAAAGGGTATTAGCATATGCTAATGAGTTCTTGGAAATCCCTGAATATGACATGTAATTCTTGGAAATATAATGAGTATGTATGTAAACATAGTATAAAAACTCAGTAGTTTTGTCTTTGGGTATGCACGCTGGGTGGAATTATCCCCCGTGCATCCGGCGCCACAATAAAGAATGCCTGCTTTCTGAAACGTCACAACTAAGTTTTAGAGAGTGAATTATTTTGCCACCTTCCGGTAACAAAACCTCCGCTGGCGCAACTTGAGGCCATTCCCTCTGGTCCTATCACTTGTCACTTGGGAGAAAAGACCAACACCCACCTCTCTGCAATCCCCTTTCAGGTAATTGTAAAGAGCGAAAGGTCTCCCCTCAGCCTCCTCTTCTCCAGACTGGACAACCCCAGCTCCCTCAGCCGCTCCTCACAAGACTTGTGCTCCAGACCCCTCACCAGCTCCGTCGCCCTTCTCTGGACACGCTCCAGCACCTCAAGGTCCTTCTTGGAGTGGGGGGCCCCAAACTGAACACAGCATTCGAGGGGCGGCCTCACCAGCACCGAGTACAGGGGCACGATCACCTCCCTGCTCCTGCTGGCCACACCATTTCTGATACAGGCCAGGATGCCGTTGGCCTTCTTGGCCACCTGGGCACACTGCTGGCTCATCTTCAGCCGGCTGTCGATCAAAATCCCCAGGTCCTTTTCCGCCAGGCAGCTTTCCAGCCACTGGTCCCCAAGCCTGCAGCGTTGCCTGGGGTTGTTGTGACCCAAGTGCAGGACCCGGCACTTGGCCTTGTTGGACCTCATACAGTTGGCTTCGGCCCATTGATCCAGCCTGTCCAGATCCCTCTGCAGAGCCTTCCGACCCTCCAGCAGATCAACACTCCCGCCCAACTTGGTGTCATCTGCAACCCTTTTACAGGAAAGAATTTACATGATTCAGATGTATTTGAAGACTCTACTACCCTATTTGCACAACTACCAGGGCAATACTGGATAGGTGAGGAAAGGGCATTTGAGGATTTACCCTCAACCTGAGCTGAGAAGTGTATTCTAAGTGCACTAAGACCATGCACACAGGTTAGAGCCAGTATGTCTTCTGCCTCTGTAGCTCCTAGCTACTGATAGCTACAGGAGAAAGTGTTACAGCCCTCTGACAGAACGGGGCACTAAGTTCCACCTGTCTGTAACAGCTTTTACCCACAGTTAGGGGTTGCAAAACCGGAAAGAGCTATTGCAAATGTGTCCAGAGAATTAGAAAAAGCCATTAATGAAAGCGCAGATAGTATCACAGCCCTACAGGAAGAAATCAAATCCTTATCACAAATGGTAATATAGACTCGATTAGCCCTAGACCACCTTTTAGAAGTACAAGACAGAGTATGTGCATGATCGAATAACAGCTGCTGGGGGGGTTATTTAAATCAAGACCAGAAAAATGAAACTGAGAGAAACAAGAGAAAGACTCGTTGAACAATATTACATGAAGTAAGGCAGGGATCTCCCCTAAATCTATTTGGGTGGCTAACCTCTTGGCTCCCAGACTTAGGCAGAGGACCGTGAACTACAAGGATTTGCGTTGCTGTAGTCGTTCGCTTGTTTTGCTTTGTAATTCTATAGGTGTGTTTACAGTGTTGTATTACCTTATGAACTCGACTTACGACCTAAATAATGAAGAGTACAGTGTGAGCCTGATGGTCATAAGAAAAGGAGTGACTGTTAGGAAAATCTCATTCCCTAACTATGCTACCAATTAGGCTTAAGAGCATGACATTGTATAAACATAGGATATGCATCCCAGCCCCTCCGACACCTCTGGGAAACCCTCCCAACATCTGGCATCAGGGATACAGAACTGCAGCGAGACCGACTCCAGGGATGTCTAGATCAAGAAAGAAGCAGATGGATGATGACGCCGTAGAATTAGAGTTGCTTTGCAAAACAGCAGCGCGTGTGTGTGTGCGTGTGCGTGTGTATGTTAGGTAGTGATTGGTCAAATTGCTTTGTACTTGAATGCCTGGAAGGCATAAGAATCATGTGCAAAACCACCTTCGGGGTGCCCCAGTTGGAATGGGACACCTCATGTCCATGAATAAAGAATTACTTTTTTAAATCTACACTTTGTGCCCTAGCCTCTCTCCTTGGGCAGTACAGGCCAGTTGCTAAATTTTCCTGACAGCTCCCCATCTTGGCCCCAAGGTACCGGTACCGTCTCCGGTCCCACCACAGTTGGGAGCAGCAGTTGCCCCTCCGGGGCAGAGAGGGGGAGCACAAAAAAACCCCAAAAGCACCCCGACCCCCACCATCCCCACCACCGGGGCTGGATGGGGCAGCACACACAGGTTGGCATCGCAGGGCCTCTAGTGCTGGCCCCATCCCTTCCCCTTGGACAGGAAATTGAGCTCCTTGCAAAAACCATGCTTGGCATGGGAAATCGTGGGGGTGCGAGACCGTTGGCATAGGAAACCCTCACAGGGCTGAGAAATCGCTGTTGGGCTGGGAAACCACCGTGGGGATGGGAAATGATCATTGAGGATGGGAAATGATCATTGAGGATGGGAAATCACTGACATGGGAAGTTGTTGTGGTATGGAAAATCTGGCTGGTTGAAGCAGGTGCTGGCGGAATGATCGCCATGGGGACGGAAGCCCCAACAAACCCCACCCTGAGCAACCGCCATGGCAGGTACAGCAGCCGGCTCCCGCTCCTCCTGCTGTTCCTGCCCTCCAGGTAACCCCCCAGCCGGCGCTGCCTGCCAATATCTCACCTTATCACCCCTCTTTGCCTCCCCCAACAGAGAGGTTCCCTCTCCGGCTGCCAACGGCATCGGAGGTGCCCGGTGTGAGCTTCACCGTTCCGGCCATGCCACCACCGGTTGCTGCCTCTGTGCTGCCTTCTGTCCCGGGGCTGCCGGTGTCCTCTGAGCTTGCCCAGGTCCACCCCATCACCTTCCAGCTGGCGCCGGCCAGCGTCTGGCATGGGGTGCCAGGGCCCCTGGGGACCCCAGGGCAGCTGGTGCAGGTCCCCTCCATGGTGCAGCTCCCCCGGGGGGTGCAGCTCCCCTCTGTGCTGCAGCTCCCTTGCGGGGTGCAGCTTCCCCCTGGGGCGCAGCTCCCCCACGGGGCGCAGCCTTCACGTGGGGTGCAGCTCCCTTGCGTGCCTGCTCCCTGTCCCCCTGCCTATGGCTGGGGACAGCAGGTGGTGATGGGGACGCTGCTGCCCCAACAGCCCATGGGGCTGGGGCTGGGAGCCGTGGTCCAGGGCCAGCCCCTGTACCCCACGGGCTCCCACCTGCTGCACATCCCTGCCTACCCTGGCCCCCCACAACCCTGCTGCGCCGCAGCTCAGCATTGGGTGCAGGGCCCCCCTGTGCTCCACACCCTTCCTGGCAGCACCCAGAAGCCATCGGAGGCCTCCAACAAGGACGGGGCAGCCATCAAGGACAGCATCCCTGCCGCCAGCCCCCGCCAGCCCGCCTTGGCTTCGCCGACCGGCACAATCACAACAAAGGCCAAAGGTGTGTTTTGGGGGGTGCCAGAGCTCGCAGGTGGGCGGCCAAGCTGAGGAAAGCTTGCATCGCCACGGGGTTGGGTTGGCTTTTTTGCTTTTTCAGCAGCGGTGACCACCCTGGCGGCCCCGGGGAAGCCCTCCAATCTGCCCGAGCAGGGGCCAGCCGCCTTGGCCCAGGCCTTTCCTGAGCAGGCAGAGGACACCACTGTCAACCATACGCTCGCCTGGCTCGACACCGCAGACGGCGAGGACACCGTCCCTGATGTCCCCGACAGCCCCAGCTTGGCCTCCTTCCTCCACGAGCTCCCCGACCTCTCCGAGGACGTGGCGGAGGGCGACTGCCCCAAGGAGCGAGTGGCAGTGGTGGGGCTGGGGGACAGCAAGGACACCGTCCCTGATGTCCCCAACTTGACTGCCTTCCTCGATGAGATCCCTGACTTCTCCGAGTACGTGGTGGAGGATGGCTGCCCCAAGGAGCGAGTGGTGGCGGCAGGGCTGGGGGACAGCAAGGACACCTTCCCTGATGTCCTTCATTTGCCCAACAGCCTCGCCAGAGCCGCTTTCCTCAGTGAGAACCACGACTTCTCGGAGTACGTGGCGGACGGCGACTGCCCCCAGGACCAAGCGGTGGTGGCACGACCAGGGCACAGCGAAGGCGCCATCTTGACCGCCAGTGTCCCCAGCTTGACCGCCCAGGTCCTCGATGAGCTCCCCGACCTCTCCGGGTACGTGTCAGAGGGTGGCTGCCCCAAGGAGCGAGCAGTGGCGGCGGGGCTGGGGGATAGCGAGGACACTGTCCCCGATGTCCCCAACCTGACCACCTCCCTCAACAAGCTTCCTCACCTCTTGGACTACAGGGCAGAGGGCAGCTCCGACAAGGAGCAAGTGGCGGTGCTCATGCTGCTGGACGGCGAAAACACCTTCCCTGATGTCCACGACAGCCTTGCCAGCAGTGCCTCCTTCAACGAAGTCTCCGACTTCTTGGAGGACGGGGTGGAAGGTGACTGCCCTGAGGACCGCCTGGCGGCGGCGATGCTGGGGGACACCGACCCCTTCTGGGGGGTGGCGGCCTCCCCCTTGCAGGACCCCGAGGTGAAGCAGGGCGGACTTGCGGCAGACCTCCCCACCTGGCTGTCACTGTCTCCCTTGGAGACTTCCGAGGACAGCTCTCCACAGAGTTCTCTGGAGACTTCACAGGAGACTGCAGAGGACACTCCTGTGGAGAGTCCCTGGCAGGATCCGCTCAAGGCTCCTCCGGAGAGTGCCCTGCTGAGCCCCCTGCAGATCCCGCTGCCGAGTCCCCCGGCTGCCCGTCCGCGTCATCCACCTTGCATGGCCCAGCTGGTGGAGGAGGCGCTGCGGAGGCAGCCACAGGTAGTTATGACCCGCTTGCCGCTGCTGCCGGGCGTCATCTCCTGCCAGGCGGTGGCCAGATCGGGAGAGGCGGGCAGCAAGAAGGCCAAGCGCCCCGCACCAGCCAGCACCCCCAAGGCGCAGGAGACCACCCGCACCACTCAGACACAGTCAAAAACTCTCTGGCAGGGGAAGCTGGCTGGGGACGGCACAGCGGCGGGCAGCAGCGGGCAGCAGGCAGGAAGCAGCAAGCGGAGAGCATCCACCAACAACAAGGTGCTCTCCAAGCGACCTAGAACCTGGGGAGATGCCATGGGGCAAAGGTCCTTCATGCAGCCGGACGGGACAGGTTTTATGCAGCCGGTCCACCGTAACCCCACAGCACGGAGGCATTAAACCGCTGGACGGGGGCTCCGTCCCCACGCCCAGCCCAGCAACCTTCGCCCGCCGCAGTCCCCTGGCCCCCCGCGCTTTAAGCTATGGCTCCCCGCTGCCCAGGGACTGCGATATATGTTCAATGGAAGAGGCAGCACAGCGATGCCAGCTGCCAACACCGACAGTGTCAGGGCCTGGCTGGGCCCGCGGCTCCCGGCAGCACTGGGCCGCACACCGCTGCAGCGACCAGGGGCAGCCCCGGGAGGCCCCGGACCGGGAGGAAGCCGCCACTTCCGCTTCTGCCACCTCAGCCCCGCGCCCTCACCGGCCTTGCCCCCGGAGAGGTGGCCATGCCCCCTGCCTGGCACAGGCTGCAGCCGTGGCTCCACCTCGCCGGTACAAAAAGGAACAACTGATACGGATCCAGCGTCCCCACCCTGGCCTGGCACCAGCACCCCTGGTACCGCCGTCTCTCCCCCATCCTGCTACTGGCAGCCCCACCACCGGCAGCCCCACCTCAGCCTGGTACCGGCCTCCCCACAACAGCATCCCCGCCCTGGGGCTGAGGACGCCCCGCACCAACCTGAGGGTGTACTTGCTCAACTCCATCCAGAGTTTCCACCCACTGGGGCAAAGACTGATGGTGGTGGGGCCGGTGCGCCCACGGCCCAACCCGGAGCCCCAGGCCGGCCCCAGTGTGCCCCCCAGGGTCCCCAGTGCCCTGCTGGTGGCCTCGAGACCCAGCGCGGGGTCGGCTGCCTCCAAGGCCCCGGCTGATGGCAAGAAGGAGACGGCACCGGCAGCGGCATCGAGCAGCAAGGCGCGCACCAGGGAGTGTGCCAAAGCCAAGCAGCCGAGCTGGCTGCGCCTGTCACCCACGGGGGGCCAAACCCCATGTGAGGGGCTGCCGCAGCAGCTGCACGTGCCGCCGTGGCTGCCGCGACCTTCTGAAGAGTCTGTGCTACCCCTCGGGCCTTGGGGTCCTCACGGCTGCACCCACCCCACTGGAGGAGCAGGAGGAGTCGGTGCCCATCACACCTGAGCAGCGGCCCTAGCGCAGCGCATGAAGAAGCTGGCCCAGGAGAAGTGGGAGCGGGCGGCCCTGCAGAAGTCACTGGGCCAGCGGCAGTTTTTTGTGCAGAGGGAGACCAACATGGAGACAGCCAGCGAGTACGGTACCCATAACCCGCCACTCTGGCACCGTCCCCCGTAGCACCCGCATGCAGAGGACATCTGGAGGCAGAGACCTGCACCCACATGCTCCAGCCCCAGCCCTCTCCCAGATCCCCCTTTTTGGCTTAATTCATTAAAAGAGTTGGCTCTTTGCTTTGTAGTGCCTCTCTCTGCTGGCGGTCATTTGCACAGCGGGAGGGGGGATGGGGGGGTTAATGCAGCCCCTGCCCACCCCGCGGGTGGCTGAGCTGGGCTGGGGATGGCCACCGAGAGGATGGGTAGATGGAGCATTGCTCCGGGTGGCGGGCACCCGTGGGAGACATCACTCTGATCAGCATCAATGCCAGGAGGACAGAGGCCTCCATCGCTGCCCCAGTACCAGCATCACCGCCCCGGTACTGGCATCACTATCACTGCCCCAGCACCAGCATCACTGCCAGCGAGCTGGATCTGACCCTGGGAAGGAGCTGCGGGAGCCCCGGGGGAGCAGGCAGGGACTGGCTGAGTGCAGAAGACTCAGCTGGCACCTAGCTGGCGAGGGGGCATCACTGCCCGGGGCTAACACGCCGAGATCCCGGAGCTGCCCAGCTCTCTCCAGCCCCTCTACGGCCTTGGCCGGCACTGCTTGGACCTCGTCTGGCAAAATGCCCTGCCCACAGGTGAGCCCCGAGCCCCATTTGCTTGCAGTAAGCACACTGATCTTTCAGGAGGGCTTGATTTCCCCTAAGTGGGGCACTTACACCGCTTCTCATGGCCCCCCTCCCTCCAACAGTGTTGTTTCTTGATGGGTTCTGAGGGGGTACCTGGCCCCCCGTGGTACGTAAGGCAGCCACTGTAGCATTGGCAATTGTTTTGCTCATTACTCTTTCTTTCTGACTATCCCTATTCCGATACACTTGCCAGGCAGCCTCCAACAATTTCTCTAAATCTCTCATATCTGTCCCTTGCACTTTCTGTAACTTTCTCCTGATATCATCCACCGACTGTCCCAAAAGCAGGAATGTCAAATGACCCTTTCCCTCCTGAGAGGTAGGGTCTAAAGGGGTATATTTCTGCATTCCTTCTTTTAATCGGTTCAAAAAATCAGCAGGGGATTCTTTTCTATCTTGTTTAATTTCATACAATTTAGACCACTTCACTGATTTTGGGACAGCATTTCTCATTCCATAAGCAATCCATTCCCTGTACCGCGCTAACAAATTCCGGGCTCCCGTCTGATTAGGGGCCCAACCAGGATTAGTAATCGGAACATGGTTATCCACTGTTCCGGGCAGAGTTCCAGCCAAAACCAGAGCCTGTACCTGGGTTCTAGCCGCTCTCACAACCATCTGCTTCTCTGACTCACTAAACACCGCATCCAACATTGCATCCACATCTTCCCAATCAGGGCCCTGGGTTTTAACAATCAATTCAAAGCCTTTAGCAACCTTTTCGGGGTCATCCCGGTAATCACCTGCAGTAGCTCGCCATCCCTCTAAATCTGCTAAAGCGAAAGGTACTTTAATTCTGACAGGTCCTCCCATTGCCTGTCTTAGTGGAGCCTGTATGATAGGTCCCACTTTACTTTGCATTCTGGTAATGATGGGAGAAAACTTAACATTAATCTCTTCCCTTTCCCTTGCCTCTGATTCTTCACCCCCAACAGTGCCAGCATCTCCTTCTCTATCACCTTCTCCTTCTGGTGGAGGCAAGCAATCCTCTAATCTCTCATTCTGTGAACCAATCTTTAAACATCTTTGCCCAATGCTGCAAGCCGAGCAGCATCTTTTTAGCTTCCTATTTTGCTTCTTGTTCTCTTTTTCTATCGCCAGGACCATAGGGTCCTGGGGTGCTAAATTGATTCCGCATTCTTTTTGCCATTCAGGGTGATTTCGCAAAGTGAAAAACGTATCTGCATAAACCCCTTCATCCCATTTTCCTTCTCGGCGCAGAAATAACATAAGCTGCAACCAAGTGTTGTACCTTAAAGTTCCGTTAAAAGGCCATTTTTCTCCATCATCTAGCTTGTCTAAAGGCCACCACTGGTTACAATATTTAATGAAGGTCTCACGATTTACAGTCCCTCCAGGTGGTCCCCCGATATCTTTCTAAAGTGGTCTAAAATGCAGCCCAAAGGGCTCTTTTTCAACACTCCGCCTTGTTGGTTCCCCATTCTGAATTTATAGGACACAAGGACAGGGGTCGGGGCACGAACACTACACACAACTAACAATTACTATCACAGGTAAAATAACAACCATTAACTCCAACCATTAATTACCAGAGGTCCTTGTCTGCCCCCGCGAGGATCCGCCGAACCGGTGAGTCCCTCCAGAGAATTCTCCGGGGCCGGCCTAGGGAGTCGCCGACTCAGAGGTTCCTGCAGCCGGACAGAGATTGTCCCATCGGGGTCGCCGAAACTGAAACAACAAAGTAACTCAGTAACAACTAGTTGGTTATTAAGCAAGCATCCTTTAATGCAGCGCTGGGCAGCACTGGGGATTGTCCACCACGAGTGCTCCAACGGGTTAGCAAAGCACCTCAGTTCAGATACAGAAACATCATACATATTCATCAGGATTCTAAAAAGGGCTGTCTCATGTGGATGAGTTCCCGGAATTCATTTGCATAGTCCAAGCATGCGCAGTAAAATTAGGGTTAGGGTCTTTTCACCCTCCGGTGGTCGTTCATAGCCTTCCTCACACCGTCTGCTCGTTGAACTTCGGGCTTCCTTTGTCCATACATGGTCATGGAATTGGCCCATCCATCCTTTGGCCTCGGAATGTTACAAAAGGGTCACTTTGAACTAGTTCTTTGGCACTTATCTTGACACAAACGTCCCGAGTCCCTGTCATCAAGGATATACTCAGGAGGCATAATGAGCTACCTCAAGGCCCATTTGATCTTGTCAGGAAGGGAGTCAGACGTCTTGAGACATCCTATTATCAACTCTACTCAGCAAATAACTAAAACTATGCAAGTAAAGCTTTTATGTATGACAGTAGGGTCTCAGCCAGGGACCGTCAGTGATTTAACCCTTCATTCAGTAGCAGATGACAAGATGACTCTTGTCTTCTCAAGGGACTGGAATTAAGCAGGCGGAGCAGATTTTTAAATTATTTAGAAGTGTACAAAAACCAAGGCAAGGGCCTATCATGCATTTTAAGGCTCACCAAACTGGACGAACCCCACGAGAAAGAGGCAATCAATTGGCCAATGGAACCGCTTGTAAGGTTGCAGGAAAGGGTAAAGGGATATATATTGGCGATAATACCTGAAAAGAAAATAGAATTAGGAGAATCCCCTAACTACGATAGTCAGGATAAGAATTTAATTAAGACGTTAAGAGCTGAAATACAGAAAAGTGGATGGGCTCTTACTGCCACGGGGAAGGTGATTCTAACCCCAGTTTTGATGCATGAAATAGTAAAGAAAGAATATAACAGTGTTGAGTGGGGAACTGAGAATTTACTGAAACATCTGCAGAAGTCAGTGGTGAGTCGTAATATGATAGAAATTACAAGGTCCGTAGTTGAAAGGTGTGAAACATGCCTTAGGAATAATCCAAAGACACAGAATAAAATTCAGTTTGGATTGACAAAACCAGGAAACATCCCAGGAGAACATTGGCAGAGAGATTCCACTGAACTGCCAAGGAAAGGAGGGCTGAGATATCTATTAGTATTGGTGGATACTTTCACAGGATGGCTTGAAGCCTTCCCATGTCGCACCAACAAAGCCTGATGGGGGGGCCACAATCTAGTGGATCAAACCTTAAAAATGCAATTGAGTAAGTTACTAAAGGTAGTACCTCCTGGGGTTTTGAAGAAATCTGGAATACTCTTACTTCTTAGCTTCCTAATTGGTCGTGGTTGAAAAGGCTGTTTTTATCAGTGATTTTTATTATCACAGTTTGTATTCTTGCCTGTATAATGGTTCAATGCTGTACCAACCTTGGTTCAAGATACAGTAAGTTTGTATAGTGAGGAACTGCAGCATGTAAGCTACAACTCCTCAAAAAGAAAAGGAGGGATTGATACCTGTACCAATGCAGGCAGTCAGGCAGTTAGAGCTGTTACTCACTAGATGTAACCAAAAGAAAAGGGGAATCTTTGTAACTTGGAAATAGTTAGAACAGTTGTAAGATAGGGAGCTCCGGAGTAATCTCACTTTAGGCAGCTCGGCCTTGGAAGAACAGATGCACGGAACCATAAAAATACGAAAGTTGCAAGATGAGTACAAAGCCAGCATTGAAGGACATGGTATACGTCATCCCAGGACTGAGCTTGCACAGAAATAGAGGTCACTTGGCAAACCCAGTGAAGAAGAGTACGAGCCTTCATCTGAATACCCCCGACGACCACCCAGAGGCACCAACAAGCATGCGCAAAGGGTATTAGCATATGCTAATGAGTTCTTGGAAATCCCTGAATATGACATGTAATTCTTGGAAATATAATGAGTATGTATGTAAACATAGTATAAAAACTCAGTAGTTTTGTCTTTGGGTATGCACGCTGGGTGGAATTATCCCCCGTGCATCCGGCGCCACAATAAAGAATGCCTGCTTTCTGAAACGTCACAACTAAGTTTTAGAGAGTGAATTATTTTGCCACCTTCCGGTAACAAAACCTCCGCTGGCGCAACTTGAGGCCATTCCCTCTGGTCCTGTCGCTAGTCACTTGGGAGAAAAGACCAACACCCACCTCTCTGCAATCCCCTTTCAGGTAATTGTAAAGAGCGAAAGGTCTCCCCTCAGCCTCCTCTTCTCCAGACTGGACAACCCCAGCTCCCTCAGCCGCTCCTCACAAGACTTGTGCTCCAGACCCCTCACCAGCTCCGTCGCCCTTCTCTGGACACGCTCCAGCACCTCAATGTCCTTCTTGTAGTGGGGGGCCCCAAACTGAACACAGCATTCGAGGGGCGGCCTCACCAGCACCGAGTACAGGGGCACGATCACCTCCCTGCTCCTGCTGGCCACACTGTTTCTGATACAGGCCAGGATGCCATTGGCCTTCTTGGCCACCTGGGCACACTGCTGGCTCATCTTCAGCCGGCTGTCGATCAAAATCCCCAGGTCCTTTTCCGCCAGGCAGCTTTCCAGCCACTGGTCCCCAAGCCTGCAGCGTTGCCTGGGGTTGTTGTGACCCAAGTGCAGGACCCGGCACTTGGCCTTGTTGAACCTCATACAGTTGGCTTCGGCCCATTGATCCAGCCTGTCCAGATCCCTCTGCAGAGCCTTCCGACCCTCCAGCAGATCAACACTCCCGCCCAACTTGGTGTCATCTGCAACCCTTTTACAGGAAAGAATTTACATGATTCAGATGTATTTGAAGACTCTACTACCCTATTTGCACAACTACCAGGGCAATACTGGATAGGTGAGGAAAGGGCATTTGAGGATTTACCCTCAACCTGAGCTGAGAAGTGTATTCTAAGTGCACTAAGACCATGCACACAGGTTAGAGCCAGTATGTCTTCTGCCTCTGTAGCTCCTAGCTACTGATAGCTACAGGAGAAAGTGTTACAGCCCTCTGACAGAACGGGGCACTAAGTTCCACCTGTCTGTAACAGCTTTTACCCACAGTTAGGGGTTGCAAAACCGGAAAGAGCTATTGCAAATGTGTCCAGAGAATTAGAAAAAGCCATTAATGAAAGCGCAGATAGTATCACAGCCCTACAGGAAGAAATCAAATCCTTATCACAAATGGTAATATAGACTCGATTAGCCCTAGACCACCTTTTAGAAGTACAAGACAGAGTATGTGCATGATCGAATAACAGCTGCTGGGGGGGTTATTTAAATCAAGACCAGAAAAATGAAACTGAGAGAAACAAGAGAAAGACTCGTTGAACAATATTACATGAAGTAAGGCAGGGATCTCCCCTAAATCTATTTGGGTGGCTAACCTCTTGGCTCCCAGACTTAGGCAGAGGACCGTGAACTACAAGGATTTGCGTTGCTGTAGTCGTTCGCTTGTTTTGCTTTGTAATTCTATAGGTGTGTTTACAGTGTTGTATTACCTTATGAACTCGACTTACGACCTAAATAATGAAGAGTACAGTGTGAGCCTGATGGTCATAAGAAAAGGAGTGACTGTTAGGAAAATCTCATTCCCTAACTATGCTACCAATTAGGCTTAAGAGCATGACATTGTATAAACATAGGATATGCATCCCAGCCCCTCCGACACCTCTGGGAAACCCTCCCAACATCTGGCATCAGGGATACAGAACTGCAGCGAGACCGACTCCAGGGATGTCTAGATCAAGAAAGAAGCAGATGGATGATGACGCCGTAGAATTAGAGTTGCTTTGCAAAACAGCAGCGCGTGTGTGTGTGCGTGTGCGTGTGTATGTTAGGTAGTGATTGGTCAAATTGCTTTGTACTTGAATGCCTGGAAGGCATAAGAATCATGTGCAAAACCACCTTCGGGGTGCCCCAGTTGGATTGGGACACCTCATGTCCATGAATAAAGAATTACTTTTTTAAATCTACACTTTGTGCCCTAGCCTCTCTCCTTGGGCAGTACAGGCCAGTTGCTAAATTTTCCTGACAGCTCCCCATCTTGGCCCCAAGGTACCGGTACCGTCTCCGGTCCCACCACAGTTGGGAGCAGCAGTTGCCCCTCCGGGGCAGAGAGGGGGAGCACAAAAAAACCCCAAAAGCACCCCGACCCCCACCATCCCCACCACCGGGGCTGGATGGGGCAGCACACACAGGTTGGCATCGCAGGGCCTCTAGTGCTGGCCCCATCCCTTCCCCTTGGACAGGAAATTGAGCTCCTTGCAAAAACCATGCTTGGCATGGGAAATCGTGGGGGTGCGAGACCGTTGGCATAGGAAACCCTCACAGGGCTGAGAAATCACTGTTGGGCTGGGAAACCACCGTGGGGATGGGAAATGATCATTGAGGATGGGAAATGATCATTGAGGATGGGAAATCACTGACATGGGAAGTTGTTGTGGTATGGAAAATCTGGCTGGTTGAAGCAGGTGCTGGCGGAATGATCGCCATGGGGACGGAAGCCCCAACAAACCCCACCCTGAGCAACCGCCATGGCAGGTACAGCAGCCGGCTCCCGCTCCTCCTGCTGTTCCTGCCCTCCAGGTAACCCCCCAGCCGGCGCTGCCTGCCAATATCTCACCTTATCACCCCTCTTTGCCTCCCCCAACAGAGAGGTTCCCTCTCCGGCTGCCAACGGCATCGGAGGTGCCCGGTGTGAGCTTCACCGTTCCGGCCATGCCACCACCGGTTGCTGCCTCTGTGCTGCCTTCTGTCCCGGGGCTGCCGGTGTCCTCTGAGCTTGCCCAGGTCCACCCCATCACCTTCCAGCTGGCGCCGGCCAGCGTCTGGCATGGGGTGCCAGGGCCCCTGGGGACCCCAGGGCAGCTGGTGCAGGTCCCCTCCATGGTGCAGCTCCCCCGGGGGGTGCAGCTCCCCTCTGTGCTGCAGCTCCCTTGCGGGGTGCAGCTTCCCCCTGGGGCGCAGCTCCCCCACGGGGCGCAGCCTTCACGTGGGGTGCAGCTCCCTTGCGTGCCTGCTCCCTGTCCCCCTGCCTATGGCTGGGGACAGCAGGTGGTGATGGGGACGCTGCTGCCCCAACAGCCCATGGGGCTGGGGCTGGGAGCCGTGGTCCAGGGCCAGCCCCTGTACCCCACGGGCTCCCACCTGCTGCACATCCCTGCCTACCCTGGCCCCCCACAACCCTGCTGCGCCGCAGCTCAGCATTGGGTGCAGGGCCCCCCTGTGCTCCACACCCTTCCTGGCAGCACCCAGAAGCCATCGGAGGCCTCCAACAAGGACGGGGCAGCCATCAAGGACAGCATCCCTGCCGCCAGCCCCCGCCAGCCCGCCTTGGCTTCGCCGACCGGCACAATCACAACAAAGGCCAAAGGTGTGTTTTGGGGGGTGCCAGAGCTCGCAGGTGGGCGGCCAAGCTGAGGAAAGCTTGCATCGCCACGGGGTTGGGTTGGCTTTTTTGCTTTTTCAGCAGCGGTGACCACCCTGGCGGCCCCGGGGAAGCCCTCCAATCTGCCCGAGCAGGGGCCAGCCGCCTTGGCCCAGGCCTTTCCTGAGCAGGCAGAGGACACCACTGTCAACCATACGCTCGCCTGGCTCGACACCGCAGACGGCGAGGACACCGTCCCTGATGTCCCCGACAGCCCCAGCTTGGCCTCCTTCCTCCACGAGCTCCCCGACCTCTCCGAGGACGTGGCGGAGGGCGACTGCCCCAAGGAGCGAGTGGCAGTGGTGGGGCTGGGGGACAGCAAGGACACCGTCCCTGATGTCCCCAACTTGACTGCCTTCCTCGATGAGATCCCTGACTTCTCCGAGTACGTGGTGGAGGATGGCTGCCCCAAGGAGCGAGTGGTGGCGGCAGGGCTGGGGGACAGCAAGGACACCTTCCCTGATGTCCTTCATTTGCCCAACAGCCTCGCCAGAGCCGCTTTCCTCAGTGAGAACCACGACTTCTCGGAGTACGTGGCGGACGGCGACTGCCCCCAGGACCAAGCGGTGGTGGCACGACCAGGGCACAGCGAAGGCGCCATCTTGACCGCCAGTGTCCCCAGCTTGACCGCCCAGGTCCTCGATGAGCTCCCCGACCTCTCCGGGTACGTGTCAGAGGGTGGCTGCCCCAAGGAGCGAGCAGTGGCGGCGGGGCTGGGGGATAGCGAGGACACTGTCCCCGATGTCCCCAACCTGACCACCTCCCTCAACAAGCTTCCTCACCTCTTGGACTACAGGGCAGAGGGCAGCTCCGACAAGGAGCAAGTGGCGGTGCTCATGCTGCTGGACGGCGAAAACACCTTCCCTGATGTCCACGACAGCCTTGCCAGCAGTGCCTCCTTCAACGAAGTCTCCGACTTCTTGGAGGACGGGGTGGAAGGTGACTGCCCTGAGGACCGCCTGGCGGCGGCGATGCTGGGGGACACCGACCCCTTCTGGGGGGTGGCGGCCTCCCCCTTGCAGGACCCCGAGGTGAAGCAGGGCGGACTTGCGGCAGACCTCCCCACCTGGCTGTCACTGTCTCCCTTGGAGACTTCCGAGGACAGCTCTCCACAGAGTTCTCTGGAGACTTCACAGGAGACTGCAGAGGACACTCCTGTGGAGAGTCCCTGGCAGGATCCGCTCAAGGCTCCTCCGGAGAGTGCCCTGCTGAGCCCCCTGCAGATCCCGCTGCCGAGTCCCCCGGCTGCCCGTCCGCGTCATCCACCTTGCATGGCCCAGCTGGTGGAGGAGGCGCTGCGGAGGCAGCCACAGGTAGTTATGACCCGCTTGCCGCTGCTGCCGGGCGTCATCTCCTGCCGGGCGGTGCCCAGATCGGGAGAGGCGGGCAGCAAGAAGGCCAAGCGCCCCGCACCAGCCAGCACCCCCAAGGCGCAGGAGACCACCCGCACCACTCAGACACAGTCAAAAACTCTCTGGCAGGGGAAGCTGGCTGGGGACGGCACAGCGGCGGGCAGCAGCGGGCAGCAGGCAGGAAGCAGCAAGCGGAGAGCATCCACCAACAACAAGGTGCTCTCCAAGCGACCTAGAACCTGGGGAGATGCCATGGGGCAAAGGTCCTTCATGCAGCCGGACGGGACAGGTTTTATGCAGCCGGTCCACCGTAACCCCACAGCACGGAGGCATTAAACCGCTGGACGGGGGCTCCGTCCCCACGCCCAGCCCAGCAACCTTCGCCCGCCGCAGTCCCCTGGCCCCCCGCGCTTTAAGCTATGGCTCCCCGCTGCCCAGGGACTGCGATATATGTTCAATGGAAGAGGCAGCACAGCGATGCCAGCTGCCAACACCGACAGTGTCAGGGCCTGGCTGGGCCCGCGGCTCCCGGCAGCACTGGGCCGCACACCGCTGCAGCGACCAGGGGCAGCCCCGGGAGGCCCCGGACCGGGAGGAAGCCGCCACTTCTGCTTCTGCCACCTCAGCCCCGCGCCCTCACCGGCCTTGCCCCCGGAGAGGTGGCCATGCCCCCTGCCTGGCACAGGCTGCAGCCGTGGCTCCACCTCGCCGGTACAAAAAGGAACAACTGATACGGATCCAGCGTCCCCACCCTGGCCTGGCACCAGCACCCCTGGTACCGCCGTCTCTCCCCCATCCTGCTACTGGCAGCCCCACCACCGGCAGCCCCACCTCAGCCTGGTACCGGCCTCCCCACAACAGCATCCCCGCCCTGGGGCTGAGGACGCCCCGCACCAACCTGAGGGTGTACTTGCTCAACTCCATCCAGAGTTTCCACCCACTGGGGCAAAGACTGATGGTGGTGGGGCCGGTGCGCCCACGGCCCAACCCGGAGCCCCAGGCCGGCCCCAGTGTGCCCCCCAGGGTCCCCAGTGCCCTGCTGGTGGCCTCGAGACCCAGCGCGGGGTCGGCTGCCTCCAAGGCCCCGGCTGATGGCAAGAAGGAGACGGCACCGGCAGCGGCATCGAGCAGCAAGGCGCGCACCAGGGAGTGTGCCAAAGCCAAGCAGCCGAGCTGGCTGCGCCTGTCACCCACGGGGGGCCAAACCCCATGTGAGGGGCTGCCGCAGCAGCTGCACGTGCCGCCGTGGCTGCCGCGACCTTCTGAAGAGTCTGTGCTACCCCTCGGGCCTTGGGGTCCTCACGGCTGCACCCACCCCACTGGAGGAGCAGGAGGAGTCGGTGCCCATCACACCTGAGCAGCGGCCCTAGCGCAGCGCATGAAGAAGCTGGCCCAGGAGAAGTGGGAGCGGGCGGCCCTGCAGAAGTCACTGGGCCAGCGGCAGTTTTTTGTGCAGAGGGAGACCAACATGGAGACAGCCAGCGAGTACGGTACCCATAACCCGCCACTCTGGCACCGTCCCCCGTAGCACCCGCATGCAGAGGACATCTGGAGGCAGAGACCTGCACCCACATGCTCCAGCCCCAGCCCTCTCCCAGATCCCCCTTTTTGGCTTAATTCATTAAAAGAGTTGGCTCTTTGCTTTGTAGTGCCTCTCTCTGCTGGCGGTCATTTGCACAGCGGGAGGGGGGATGGGGGGGTTAATGCAGCCCCTGCCCACCCCGCGGGTGGCTGAGCTGGGCTGGGGATGGCCACCGAGAGGATGGGTAGATGGAGCATTGCTCCGGGTGGCGGGCACCCGTGGGAGACATCACGCTGATCAGCATCAATGCCAGGAGGACAGAGGCCTCCATCGCTGCCCCAGTACCAGCATCACCGCCCCGGTACTGGCATCACTATCACTGCCCCAGCACCAGCATCACTGCCAGCGAGCTGGATCTGACCCTGGGAAGGAGCTGCGGGAGCCCCGGGGGAGCAGGCAGGGACTGGCTGAGTGCAGAAGACTCAGCTGGCACCTAGCTGGCGAGGGGGCATCACTGCCCGGGGCTAACACGCCGAGATCCCGGAGCTGCCCAGCTCTCTCCAGCCCCTCTACGGCCTTGGCCGGCACTGCTTGGACCTCGTCTGGCAAAATGCCCTGCCCACAGGTGAGCCCCGAGCCCCATTTGCTTGCAGTAAGCACACTGATCTTTCAGGAGGGCTTGATTTCCCCTAAGTGGGGCACTTACACCGCTTCTCATGGCCCCCCTCCCTCCAACAGTGTTGTTTCTTGATGGGTTCTGAGGGGGTACCTGGCCCCCCGTGGTACGTAAGGCAGCCACTGTAGCATTGGCAATTGTTTTGCTCATTACTCTCTCTTTCTGACTATCCCTATTCCGATACACTTGCCAGGCAGCCTCCAACAATTTCTCTAAATCTCTCATATCTGTCCCTTGCACTTTCTGTAACTTTCTCCTGATATCATCCACCGACTGTCCCAAAAGCAGGAATGTCAAATGACCCTTTCCCTCCCGAGAGGTAGGGTCTAAAGGGGTATATTTCTGCATTCCTTCTTTTAATCGGTTCAAAAAATCAGCAGGGGATTCTTTTCTATCTTGTTTAATTTCATACAATTTAGACCACTTCACTGATTTTGGGACAGCATTTCTCATTCCATAAGCAATCCATTCCCTGTACCGCGCTAACAAATTCCGGGCTCCCGTCTGATTAGGGGCCCAACCAGGATTAGTAATCGGAACATGGTTATCCACTGTTCCGGGCAGAGTTCCAGCCAAAACCAGAGCCTGTACCTGGGTTCTAGCCGCTCTCACAACCATCTGCTTCTCTGACTCACTAAACACCGCATCCAACATTGCATCCACATCTTCCCAATCAGGGCCCTGGGTTTTAACAATCAATTCAAAGCCTTTAGCAACCTTTTCGGGGTCATCCCGGTAATCACCTGCAGTAGCTCGCCATCCCTCTAAATCTGCTAAAGCGAAAGGTACTTTAATTCTGACAGGTCCTCCCATTGCCTGTCTTAGTGGAGCCTGTATGATAGGTCCCACTTTACTTTGCATTCTGGTAATGATGGGAGAAAACTTAACATTAATCTCTTCCCTTTCCCTTGCCTCTGATTCTTCACCCCCAACAGTGCCAGCATCTCCTTCTCTATCACCTTCTCCTTCTGGTGGAGGCAAGCAATCCTCTAATCTCTCATTCTGTGAACCAATCTTTAAACATCTTTGCCCAATGCTGCAAGCCGAGCAGCATCTTTTTAGCTTCCTATTTTGCTTCTTGTTCTCTTTTTCTATCGCCAGGACCATAGGGTCCTGGGGTGCTAAATTGATTCCGCATTCTTTTTGCCATTCAGGGTGATTTCGCAAAGTGAAAAACGTATCTGCATAAACCCCTTCATCCCATTTTCCTTCTCGGCGCAGAAATAACATAAGCTGCAACCAAGTGTTGTACCTTAAAGTTCCGTTAAAAGGCCATTTTTCTCCATCATCTAGCTTGTCTAAAGGCCACCACTGGTTACAATATTTAATGAAGGTCTCACGATTTACAGTCCCTCCAGGTGGTCCCCCGATATCTTTCTAAAGTGGTCTAAAATGCAGCCCAAAGGGCTCTTTTTCAACACTCCGCCTTGTTGGTTCCCCATTCTGAATTTATAGGACACAAGGACAGGGGTCGGGGCACGAACACTACACACAACTAACAATTACTATCACAGGTAAAATAACAACCATTAACTCCAACCATTAATTACCAGAGGTCCTTGTCTGCCCCCGCGAGGATCCGCCGAACCGGTGAGTCCCTCCAGAGAATTCTCCGGGGCCGGCCTAGGGAGTCGCCGACTCAGAGGTTCCTGCAGCCGGACAGAGATTGTCCCATCGGGGTCGCCGAAACTGAAACAACAAAGTAACTCAGTAACAACTAGTTGGTTATTAAGCAGGCATCCTTTAATACAGCGCTGGGCAGCACTGGGGATTTGTCCACCACGAGTGCTCCAACGGGTTAGCAAAGCACCTCAGTTCAGATACAGAAACATCATACATATTCATCAGGATTCTAAAAAGGGCGGTCTCATGTGGATGAGTTCCCGGAATTCATTTGCATAGTCCAAGCATGCGCAGTAAAATTAGGGTTAGGGTCTTTTCACCCTCCGGTGGTCGTTCATAGCCTTCCTCACACCGTCTGCTCGTTGAACTTCGGGCTTCCTTTGTCCATACATGGTCATGGAATTGGCCCATCCATCCTTTGGCCTCGGAATGTTACAAAAGGGTCACTTTGAACTAGTTCTTTGGCACTTATCTTGACACAAACGTCCCGAGTCCCTGTCATCAAGGATATACTCAGGAGGCATAATGAGCTACCTCAAGGCCCATTTGATCTTGTCAGGAAGGGAGTCAGACGTCTTGAGACATCCTATTATCAACTCTACTCAGCAAATAACTAAAACTATGCAAGTAAAGCTTTTATGTATGACAGTAGGGTCTCAGCCAGGGACCGTCAGTGATTTAACCCTTCATTCACACTCACTTTGTCAAATGTTTTTCAGCTGCAGTGAGACTCAGTTACTGTGATTTGTATGCTCCTTATCTAACATATTGACAAAAATGCCATATGGCAAGTGGATATTTTCATGAGTTTCGTAGGTTTTATTGAGAATTAAAGATGGTATAGTGTGGTATTACTGGATCTCTGTATTCTGCTCCCCCCATCCAGAGCTGGAGTATCACAATGAAAACAGGGAATATATTTAGGTGTTACCGAAGTGTTTCTCAGCATTTCAAATGGCTACTGCAGTAAATTATTTCTATAGCTTTTCTCCCATCCCCGTAGTAAAATGTGTGCACAGAAATGGATTTCATACTTAATTTTTATTCTTATTTTTCTTTTGATAGGCAATCCTCAGGTAACACACAATTCTAAAGTCTTGGCATGCTCTAAAACAAATATTGCAAGCATGCCTGCCATCTTTTTTTTCTGTTTTAAAATCTTTCTTTGGACCAGGGATTTTCTTGCTGAGAGAACACACTTTTGCGTGGGTGTTCTCCTGAGGCTTGGAGGGAATATAATTAAAACTGAGTCTGAGGTTTTATTCTAAAATGTTCTAGTCTTTCATATTCCAGTAAGTAGACTTGTTGAAAAACAGAGGAGGATGTACTGTTTACATTTTGTCTGTTCTTCAAGAATTCAAAGAGATACTTTGCATTTTTTGGTGCTTTTCCTTGATTATTGGACTTGGAGATTTTTTCCACTTGAAATCTCAATGCAATAAACAATACTACAGAGCAGAGCACAGCAGTCATGGAAATGTAATTATAATGTATTTTACTTCAAAGAATCAGGATTATGACATTATTAAGGAGAAATTGCATTTATGGAAACAATGGTTTAAAATATTTAAATCCTTTGAAATACACAAATTTTCTGTTTAAGAATAAAAATACCAGTCTTGATGACATTTTTCTAGGGAAGGAATGGTTCATAATTGCAATTAGAGCAGTTTATCTGGGTAATCTTTCAGGAATCATTCAATACAAAACAGGGATTTTTTGTGTGGGAGGGTAGTTTTTGTCCTACAGTACAGTATTTATTTTAATAGGTCAGTCTTTCATTGTAGCACCCTCTATGAATGACACTTCTGCTGGTCTGTGCTGTGTCCTGACTAACTTTCCTTTCTTTAGTAACCAAAAGAGGAACCTGACAGCAAACTTCAAAGAATGCTATGTTCTTAGGTGATGAACCTAATCACAGGATGCCCTGGAATGAACGGGCACATCAGCATGGGACACAGCTGATCTGCTTTGGTTTTTTGGGCATTTGAGAGTGCTGGAGATGCTTGATAATACTTACCTGAGGAGAAAGCCGTCCTTATTTCATTTTAGTAAAACCCTGCTTGCTTTTTAACAAGTGGCAGTGCTGAAGGGTATGGAGTATGGTGGTATGTAGTCATCTTTTCAGAGCAGTGTCATGAGCGTGTCTTTGCTTGTGGTGTGGGTGCCTGTTGCTGTCCCATCTCTGCTGCTCACGGTGGGAGGAGGGGACTCGCTTTCAGAGAAGCCTCCCTGCCCTCCTGCTTGTGAAAGTCTTGTAGGGTCTAGTTTAAAGTGCATTGGCTTGCACATTGCTTTCCCTGCTAAGTACCCGCTTGCAGAATTTGCTGCATTCTGGTGTTTGGCAGCCCAGAAATGAGTCGCTCTGCTTTATTTTTCTTCTGTATCGCAGTGTAGTAATGCTGTTCGTCTGTTGCAGCATCTTCTGACGAGCTTGAAGCTAAGGTGAGGAAACTAGAGCAGACTGGTCACCAAGTGGGCTTCTCTGTGATACAGAGTGGGGACCCGTTCTCAGATGTCTTTCAAGCTTGATGGTAAGAAACTCAAGTTGCAAAGCAAGAGTATTGTGGAGGTGAAAAGTTGAACAGAAGCAAAATGTGGTAGAAACGAATGCCGTGGTTAGCTGACACCTAGTCCAGATTTCACAAGCTAGTGTAGCGGTAGCTTGTGTTCACACTCGTGCTCAGTGGCGATGCGGGATGCTTTGACCTGACTGAAACCCATGTGTAGCCTGTTCTCCCTTCTCCTAGCTTTTGTGATGTGCGTATCCTGCCAGTACCAGTACCTGGCACCTCCTGTCTGTCTGTCTGACAGGTCTGCTTGCACCCAGCCACACAAAATGGGGACATCCAGCAGCAGCACCTCAGATTATTCTAGAATAACCTTTGCTTTGAAATGCATTACTTCTTGCTAGAAAGTGGGAAAAGGCCAAGAACAAAATACCTTCCGCTTGATGCATTTAATAAAAATTCATCTCTGTTCTTAGATCTGCCTATTCTATCCAAGGCTTATTGCATTCCTGAAGGGCAATCTCCTTGGTTCTTTCCTCTCTGCCTTCCCAAGGTGAATTCATTTGGTAGGGTGGAGGGATTCCCCTTTCTGCTTGGTAAAGTCAGTGTCGTATCTGGTGCTTATGGTAGCATCTTGCATTTGGGAAAAGCAAGCGAGGAACACTTGTTGCCTGGGGGGAGGCCAGTAGCGAGGTTTGTAGTTGTTATGGACCCTTGCAGAGCAATATCGCATCTGAGCCATCCTGAGATAGCTGTCCTGAGTCCACATGCTTTCCCTTTGCTGTATGTGGTTCTCTGTGCTTGAAGCGTAGTCCTGCCGGCAGTTATATTTAAATGGGAATGCTTTTAGGAAAGATATTTCTGTAAAAGTACTGATATTTTATAATTCTGTAAATAATGATATCTGTCTGTAGATTTCTATAAAATAGATATAAAGACTCTTCTATTTAGCCCGAAGGGGTATGTCTCTGTATCAGATACTGCCCAAGAGTCTGACCTGTTCACTGAGTTCCTGGGTGCCCTCCACAACAGGGTGAAAGCAAGGTTAGCTGAATGTGCTTCCTTCTTCCTGCCAGGGGAAAGAAAGGTGGGGGGAGGAACTTGAGCTGAACACGGCCAGCTTTCCCCAGGAGGAGCTGTCCTGTGTCTTCTCATGTTCCTGCCAGCCCTGTGCTTTCCAGAACTGTTTTACTTGCCCCATCTGGCCTCAGATGGCTTCAGATGGGAAGACCTAGCCTTGAAACTCTGCCTTCCTTTCTGTTACCTGTTTGCAATGGCTTTAGTGTGCCCTAGGCTTGCCATGCTTTTGTTCTCTAGAAGTGATGGAAGGTAACGGTGGTTGTCTCCAGCAACTCCCCTGATGTCCTCGGAGCAAGTGTAGTGCTCCGCAAACGCTTTTGTAGAGGTCTTAACATGAGCAGTTGCTGGTGATGAATTGGGAGAATACTGGAGTGACGTGAGAAATCTCTGGGGATTCATAGAATTTGGTAGGTGCGGGGGGTGTCCTCCTGATGCCATCTGGTCTGATTTCCTGCTCGGAGCAGGTCCAGTCAGATCATGTTGCTCAGGGCTGTGTCCAGTCCCGTTTGGGGTATCTCCAAGGAGGGAGATCAGCATCATCTCTGGCAACTTGTTCCAGGGCTTGGGCACCCTCGTGGTGAGCAACTTTCTTTGTCTTGAGTCAGAATCTGCACCTTGTCCATTGCCCCTTGTCCATCCAGTGTGCCCCTCAAGAAGAGTCTGGCTTTGTTTCCTCCAGTGAGGGAGAGAAGTAGGAGAGAGAAGTGGGGCAAACACCCCCCCAAAACACACACCCAACCCCCTGCCCACACACCTCTGCCCCGTGTAGCATCTTCTCTAGCTTTTCCTTTGTCCTTTGCCAGTAAGTTCCCTTGCTGTTGAGCAGTGGCTTGCATTTCCCTTAGCTTCCAGTAGCCTTCCAGAAGTCCTTCCTGTTGTCCTTCATCTCTTCCTAGTTTGCCTCCAGCGGCTTTCCACAGTCCATTCCTGTATGCTTGCGCGATGTCCCTCTGTTCCTCCTGGGTATCCCATCTCTGTCTGTGCCTCGTGTGTTCTTCCTTTTTGGCGTTTGAGCTGGCTCAGGAGTTTCCTGTCCGTCAGTGCTGGCCTTCTGCTACTTGTGACGGACCCTGTGTTTTGGCATGGACCCTTCTGGTGCCTGGGGAGGTGGGGGCTGTGGTCCTTGAAGTTCAACCAGTTGCCCTGGGCCCCTTTGCCCTCCAGGCCGGTCTCCTGTTGACTCTTGCCTAGAAGCTCTTCAGGAAGCGGCAGTCTACTCTGCTGAAGTCCAGCATTGTGATCCTGCTGGTTTGCTCACTTCCCTCAGTTTTTTAAATTCTACAGCCGAATGGTGGCCGCAGCCCAGCATGCCCTTAACCTTGGTCAGTTTTTCTGTGTCTGTGGACAGGGAGTCCAGCGGAGGGTGGAGACAGTGGCCCCGTCATTCTGCTTTCACACATGGGGTGTGAGACGATGTTGCTCTGTGCTGCTGTCCCCTGGACGCCTCCTCGCTGCCCCCGGCACCGTGCCTGCAGGGTCGGAGAAGGCTGTGGTGGTGTATGTGGTTGCAGGCCTTCCTCACTGGGTTAGCCAGCCTGCTCGCAGAGACTCTCTTGTGCGCTCAGTCAAGGGAGCCGTGTCCCTGGGCCGGCAGTCCTTATTCCTTGTGCTCCTTGAGGAAGGGTCCTGTGGTCATAGGAGCCGAAGCCCTGACTGTGCCACCAGCCCAGTGGTGCTAAGCAGCAGGATGTGTTTGCTCCTACTTGAGTCTTCCTGAGGACAATCCTGCCAGAGCCCCGGGCTCTTCCCCCTGGATGTCATTGGGATGAGGGCCTGATGAGCCTCCTCAGCCTCCCTGGAGCATCGTGGCCCTGAGCACCCAGTGAGCTGCAAGCCACTGGAAACTTCAGGCCGGGTTGGCAGGAGGGTGCCTCTACCTGGCTGCAAGAGGAGGGCTCTGATAGCTGCCAGCCCCCCGGCAGCCTTGCCTTGCCTTGCCTCACCCTTCTGCCTGTGCTCTACAAAGAGGGCATTGCCTGTGTATGGGCAGGAGCGCCCCACCTTCCCCTGCCTCTCTGGGTCTGTTGTGCAGATGAGCAGTGTATGTTCTAAGTACAGAGATACCTCTCTGCTCTATAGACAGCCTGTATTCCACATACAGGCAGAAGAGCCTCATACTTACTACCTGCATGCACCAAGTCTTTGCTCTGCAAAGAGAAAAGCCTCACCTCCCCTGTTTGTGTGCTTCTATAGGCAGAGTGTGCCTGATGTACGGAGACACTCCCCAGATGTCACACACAGGTGGGTGGGAAGGCCCTGCCTCACCTGGCCCGTCTCTGCTCCATCACCAGAATACGTTTTGCATCCCAACAGGAAAGTGGTGTGTAGTGCTCTCCATATGTATTCTCTGTATAGCCATTTTATAGTCTGTATGGTGACAGAAAGCTATTGCCCCACCTTCATATTCTGTTGGTTTCTGTTCTTTATACGGCCAGTTTTCATTGCATAAGCAGACCCAAAAGCCCTGCCTTGGCAGTATCTAGTCCATGAGTAGACATGCTTTGCCTGCATGCAGTCTATCTACAGAAGAAATAGAGTCTGTATCTGGAGAGAAAAGCCTCACCATCTCTTTTCTGATAGGCAAAGTATATCCTGGTATACGCTGCATACTGAGAAAGCAAGCCTGGCTTTGCCCGTCCATGCGTAGTCTTGAGGAAGACAGTATGTAGTCTGTATAGTGACAGAAAAGCCTCCCCTTGTTGCTGGCATGTCGTGTGCACACAGATGGTCGTTATTAGATGTAGAGGTAGGTGAGGCACTGCCTTTCTATGTACATGTGTTATATTGAGCCCATATATTCTCTGTGCAGACAGAAAAGCCTCTCATCACCTTGCCTGCCTGTATTCCACATATGCATAGGCTGTATTCAAAGAAAAGACTGACAAGCCTTCCTCTCCTGTCGAATATATTCCATAGAGATAAACCAAATCCTCTCTTCAGCCCTGTGTGTATTTGGTAGTTAGGATCTCTTGTGCATAAAGACAGAAAAGCGTGACTGTATGGGTCTTCTATAGTCTTCTATGGAAAGAGGCTCTCTTCTGGAAGCAGAGAAGACCTGCCTCAGCTCTTTGGATCTACTCTACACAGAGTTAGGACATATTCTATATAACGGCAATACGTGAGCTCTATGCAGAGAGAAAAAACATACCTTGCCTTTCTCTCTGTGTATGTCTGCATGTAAAGTGTGCGTATTCATGTGCATGTGTTCCAAGTCAGGACAGCGTATGCTCCACACACAGAGAAAAATGACCTTCCTCCCTTGACCTTGAAAATGTCTGTGTTCCGTGCAGAGACAGTATCGATTCAACATGAAGACATCGACATTCGTATTCAACATAAAGACATAAAGCGTAGCTTCCCCTTACCTGACTGTTTTGTGTAGTATGTACACAATTAACACATTGTATGTCTATTCTGCATGTTCTATGTGTCTGTTCTGTGTAGAGAGTGCATCTACGGAGAGAAAAACATGGTTGTGCTTCCTGTGTCTGTATACTCTTTTTATGCGTAGATAATCTATCTTCTGAATCAAGAGAGGAAAAAAGCCTCAGCGAGGTGAGGTCAGCTGAGGCTTCTCTTCCTGCAGGCAGAGAATATAGTGTCTGTGGGTGTTCTGTATAGACCGTGCATGGGGGGGTGTGTATCTGAGTTTGCAAAAGACATATATTTATGTGTATCTCTATGCGTCTATGCGTATGATTCTGTTTATACTTGCTGCATGTTTTCTGTGTATATTCTATGCCTATAAAGGTACCGAGATGGTGTCATACCTGTGTGTATTTTATATCCAGACAGAAGTTCCCTCGCTTGGGCAATGCAGGACTTGTTCTGTATGTAGACTATACGCAACCTACAGATATTGTAACTAAAATGAAGAAAGCTTCAGCTAAGCAAGGTGAGGCTTTTTTGCTTCAGTGCAAAATACACACTTTCTTGTTTATGCCCTGTTCACTGGTGCAAAAACCTCAGCCAGACTCTTCTGAGTGTAGGCAGTAAACATAGTGTCTAGTTCTATTCAAGCTGTAGATGGAAAGCAGGGACATAGTCGAAACCCTTTTGTCAGTCTGCCAAGTCTCTGCTGTCTGAATGTCTTCTACCTTCAGCCTGGGGAGCTCGGCTGAGCCTTCTGTGTTGCCACAGACGTGGACTTTGTGCTGCTTGTGTATCTCTTAGGTAGCGGGTGAGGGCGAGGTGAGAGTGACCAGAGGAGCAGGGAGGTGGCTCCCAGGTGAAACAGGAGCTCTCCAGGTGGTCATTTAAAGGGGCTGAGGGGAATGTTTTGGGGGCCACCTTTTATCTCGGCCAGAAGGGGCCTTCTGTGAGTTGCAGGTTTCTTCAAAGGCAGAGAAGTGGATTGCACCCCTGCGCCAATGCCACCTGTGAAGGGTGAAAGCTCACTAGGAAGCATTAAGAGCGGTGGGCCGCAGAGCTGACTAATCCCTGTGCAATAAACAGGAGGGGTCTGGGAAGAGGTGCGGCATTTGTGTCCTCATCAGGTGTAGTCCGACTCTGCGCAGGCAGCCTTTCCGTTGTGGGAATGTGCAGTGTGGCTTTTTGGCACAGCAAAACGAGGGAGAAATGAGGACTTTCCCAGGAAGCCCTAGGAGATGAAGAACTGGGATGCATTCAAGGACTTTCACAGGACTTGCTAGGAATGACTGTCTCTAGGAGACTGCAGGAACGTTGTACAGCTGTTGGCTAGGAATTTCCAAATGGGAATAAAAATACCTGTTCCACTGCTGTTTTCTAGGATTGCCCACAGTCTGGGATTGCCCACACTAGTTTTGAAGCGTGTGAGGAGCACATCACCATATGGCTCTGGAGGAGGGCTTCACCACCTGGTTGTTTTTCTTGCAGTCCTGTGCTGTTTGGTTTTTTGGGAGCTGTCCAGCCTGGGACTTTCTGGGAATGTAGTGGTTCAATGAATCCTCCAAACACCATGAGCAAACGTGGCAAGCAAAAAGAGAAGTCCCAGACTGCCACTTCCAAGAGACTCTTTTCCACCCCCTTGCTGGTCTTCTCTTTGTGCCCGTGCAGCTGTCTTCTGCAGATGTCTTCTCAGCAAACAGAACCCATGAAGCAACCAGCTCAAAACCAACCCACCAAACCGAGGCTTATTTTTGGAAGCCTCATTTTGTTAGCCTGCCTAGTCAAGCTCTTCAGGTCCTCCTCCTCCTCCTCAAAACCAGATGGCCCAAGGACTATTTCATCCAGTCCTGAAAGTGACAGAGAGAATCTGAATCCTTTTTTCTGAAAGGTAGGTCAGAACTTTTATACAGTATTTTTAGGCTATAGGAGTAGATTTGTTGCCCCCTTCCCTGCAGATCATGCCACTTTTCTGACTTGCACAATTATAGCTACTCTGTTTCTTGTAGTGAGATAGTCAGTCTGTCATTTAGTCAGAGAAAAGACGCAGGTCAATCAGGCATGCTCCTTCTTAAGTGAATGCACGTAGGACTCCATCTGCTTAGTTTGATGGTGTTGATTAATTCTTTCCTTTGCAAATTCTCCAGAGCCTTGCATACTACTGATGTCAAACCCATTAGGCTATAGCTGTGCAGCTGCCTGACTCCAGTTCTTTGGGGAAATGTTTTCTGTAGCTCACTAACAAATCTGCAAAGTCAGAGGTAGAAGATGTCGGAAGTTCTTGCTCTGAGATAGGACTTCAGTTGCATGGGCAAGTTCTTTCTGAATTCTGAAACAAGTTCCCTGACTGCTTTGATCCAGCCTGCTGAACTCAGTCCTTGCTTCCTTGTCCCACATGTACATTCCTGCTCAATATCATTCTTTTTGTTTAAAAAGGAGACAAAGGATTTGTTTGAAGATCATCTACATACAACTCAAAACTGGGAATCTCCCTGCCTGCCTCCTGACCTCTTTCCTCCTGTCCTTTCTTTTCATCTTGGTGAGGCTGAAGACTGCTCTAGTTTGATTTCTCTTAGGACATTCCCCTGGCTGTTTGTGGTTCTAACGCTTGTCATTCTATTCCTGCAGTTCTTCTCCCTGTGACACGGCTAACTCGTCCCCATTCCCAACTGCCTTCCTCTCCACCTGCTGGAGTTGCTTAAAGAAGACTTTGGTTCGGAGATCTTCCCCCCAAAACCTGAACCAGGTGAGGGCAAAAATGCGTCTGCCAGACGGCCAGTTGCTGCTTCCAGAATTGCCCCCGGTATCTTTTGTTTTGTTCTCTGCTCCCTTTGCACATGGGACTGTGGCCTCTCCCCGTTTGTCTTTCTGTTGCTGAATTTGACTAGAAATCATCTGGTAGCACTGAGCAGAGCTTTTCAGTGGCCAGTGTGTGCAGACCTTCCAGAGCACTTCAGCTCCAGTCATAAATACCAGACTGGCCAGCATGGGCCTGTATGTCAGGGGAAGGATCCATACAGGAGATGTCTCTGGATCTGGCAGCCTTACATACTGCTGGACTCTGCCTCTCTTGAAAATGGTGATTGCCTGAGCCGTTGGGCAGCTCCTTCAGGCTCTGTAGGGGAAGAGAGCGAGCAGCAAGGTCGTGTTCTCGAGGATCTCGGCTTGAGAATGCCGTTTATGGAAGAGCCTCAAGTGGGGCTCTTGTTCTTGTCCAGACTTTTGCTCTGACACCATCAAGTGCGGAGGACTGGGATTTTTCAAAAGCATCATGTTTCTCTTTGGGCTTCCTGGGGAGGGGTTGCAGTTGTGCAAGGCATGTTGGGGAGCTCAGTCTTCTTTTGGGATGCTCTCTGTGGGACTGGAGGACAACTTATTTGAGCTGCCTGTATTTCTGGAAGGCTTACCCACATTTGCCTTCCATTGGAAATACTGCTTAGTGGAACTTGGTTTTAATTAATAAAAAAGGGCGGGGAGGGAGGGGTGTGTGAATAGCAGAGTGTGAGTGTACAATGAATGATCTTCTCCTGTTTAGAGTAAATGGTTTTATCATTAAAAATATCCCTTCAGTGTTCCAAAATCAGTTCCCTTAAAGATTGAAGTGCTTGCTGATGGATTCCTAGCTGACAAAATCCCCTCCCAGCTTGCTTCAATATGAAATCCTCTTGAAAGTGGCATTGAGATTATCTGGCGTGATTTCCTTCAACTAATCATACTTGTCTAAAGCCTGTATTTTTGTTCCTAAATACTAGGATCAGAAGTTCATAGAAACATCTTCTGTGTCTGGTTTAAATGAGTTAAAGCTATTGTCGTGTCAGGTTGAGGGTTTCTAAAGTTATTTTTTCCTCTTTCAGAGGGAGATGAACACGCATATCTCGCCCTCCAGGAGCGAGGACGCCATGTCCGGGTTCAAGCCCGTGCTATCCTCAAAGCTTGCGTCCTGGAGTTGGGCATGGAGGGGCGTCACCCTGGGAAGGTGTGGTGTGCTGTAGCAGTTGGAGCTGTGAGGTCCGGAAGGCACCAGCGCTGTGAAGTCTGGTGGGTGGTGGAGGGTGGATGCGGCTGTTGGGGGGTCCGTCATTTGCATAGCCCCGCCCTCCCCCGCACGCTTCGGAACGTTTGGGTTCCGGTGGCAGTTTGTGAGTGGTCCCTCCCAGGTGGCTCAACGGACCCAGCACAGCCAGTGGATCCCGTTGGAGCTCCTCTCTCTGGCATAAACCCCTCCGTGTTTGTGATTTAGAAGAGGTGACATTTGAATCTCCAGGTCTCCTTAGATGACGTTCAGGAGCTGTGGGCCGTAGATGGGGACTGTCTCTCTTTCCACTTCCTAAGTGGAAGAGCTTTAAGAGGTGAATCTGCCATTTCCCTTCTTCTGGGGGTTACGGGAGCTGTTGGGAGGTGAGGGAGATGTAAATTCACGGTCTTGAGCCAAATTGGATAGAGCAGAGATGGACTGTCATTTGTCTGACCTCAGTTGTGTATCTGTAATGTAGCTGTAATCGTCTCCGCCTGCAGAAGTGGACTGAGGTCCTATTTTGTTTTAAAGGAGATATAACAAATAAAATCAGTGAGTCTAGTGTGCGGTCTTTCTGCCCAAATATGTAAGCATTTACTTTAGGATAAGGTAAGCAGTGCCTTGAACTCACTGGTTCTACTGACTAACTCTCTGTTGTCTATAAATGGGACCGAGGTTGGCTCAGACGTGGGTGTCTACGTTAGAGACATTCGTGTTTAGTCAGATGAATCCCACCCCAGTCTCCTGTGGTCCTCATCAGGTCTCTGACAGCTCTGCTGTTAGCCCTTATGGAAGCCAAGTACAGTCTCTGTCTCTTCTATTTCTCCTTTTTTTAGGGAGGTTTATTTGGGTTTTTTTTTCGTTGAACAGAAAGTCAGTCTTGGGCATTCAGCTGCAGAAGAAAGTTTGTGTTTGAAGATCACGCTTGGATCTTTCAAGTAGGTCTAATTAGATGCCTTTTCCTCTTCCGTTGATCCCTGATAAGCTTAGGCACTCTCTGTTTTTTTGTCCTGTTTCTGAGGACCGCTGCCCAAGGCGCCTAGCATTGCACAGGGAAATTTCTGTATCATCTCATTTCGCACCATGAGCTTTGTTAGTCAGCAGGAATGAATTATTTTTAGGACATAAGCTAACTAAATTGCACTGAAGTGAAAAAGGTGCTCTGTAGCTTCCAAGAGGTAATATTAGAATATAATCGGAATATAAATATTTTGAGCAAAAGATGCTTAAAAATTTGGTAAAAATTAGTAGCATAGTGCTATTTTTTTAGTTTGGATTTTTATACGTTTTAGATTTTAAAGTTTGAATTTAAACCAATTTAGTTGAATTGATGTGGAAAACATGTTCAAATAGCCAAGCATTTCTTTCAAACGAGAATAAGCAAAGTAGCACCTACAAAGAGTGTTTCGGCTTTAAAGTGTTTTGTATTTTTGAACCCAAATCTACAAGTTCCTGTTGGATTAAAGTGGCCTGGAAAAATGATCTTTTAATTCTGTGTTGCAATATTTATGAGCCACCCCTGTCTCAAAATGGCTGCTGTTGCTTAGTGGAGACGTAGGCAATTCGTGGTTGGGCTGTGGCCTCTCAAGACATGTATCTCCTTTTGTTCAGAAGACTCTCAGGCTGCAGGAAGCACCCAGACGTCACAGCAAAAATGGAGAATGCAAAAAAGAAGTCAGCAAGTTACAAAGGAGGAATGGGCAAGTAAAAGGCAAAAGCCTGAATCCCATCTGTCCTAAACAATGAACTGCTCAGCCCTGGGCTGGCGGCACAGGCCACCTGCAATTCAGGGTGTCGGGCACAAATCTTCCGCAGTTGGGTACTTATCTCCTTCCTCACAGAAAAAAAAAAAAAAATAAAAAGAGATCCCTTTTACTTAGTTCAGTAAAGGGAAAAGAAACTTCTATTTAGATGTGTTTGCCTCTTGGAGGATGGACTTGAGGACAGAGGAGAAGGGTGCCCTAACAGCAGGCTGCTTGGCAGGCTGAGGGGATGTGGGGAGTCTGCTCCAGGGAAGCTGTTCCACTTCATATCATTCAGTAACGGTTTTATTGAGGGTTTGAAGCCGAGTTCCCAGCAGGCACACCATAACTCCTTTCTCTCTCTCTCTCTCTCTCTGGCCCATTGATGGTCTCGATACTGCTCCAGATGTACAGAAAGTGGGATGCCCACCGTTAAAGGGAGGTTCTCGCCTCAGGATGCCTGCCACCTCGAGCTTAGCCTCGCGCTTGGTCCATGAGAAAGCCACGGCTCCGACTGCAAAGCTGAGTGAGTAGGGGATGCAGAGATGGGACTTTTGCAGGGAGCGCCTGAGCCGCCGGGCTGCTGGACAGGGTGAGACCCATGCCAGCCAATTCATCTTTTAGCTCCACATGCCTTTTGGTAGAGATGCAGGTCTCGTGGGGATTGTGGGGACGTGCTCCTGCATCTGGAAAAGATGGCTGAGTTCTGGCATAAGAAGGGCCCTGGGGTTTTGAGGTCAGAGTTGAGGCAGGTATGGAAGATGGCAATAGCTGTGATCTTTAGTCAAAAAAATTCCTTTTTGTATATTCAAGCAGGTTTTTTTTTCTCTCCTCTGCTAATCCAGTCTGGAAGATGAGTCAAAAAAGAGAAGCCGATGCTACACACACTGCGCACTCTTAAGTATTTGTTTTAAAATAGGTGTGAGGTCAAGCTAGAACATGGTTTGCAATTTGGGTATTTACTGCAGCAAATTTTCTGCTCTTTCTGACTGTTTTCTGTGACTTTCAGCCAGTTCCACCTCCACAGAAAGAAATACTGTGCATATGAAAGAGGCCATTATGAATCTTCCCTTAGGAGATTTGTGTGTGTGTGTGTGTGTGTGTGTGTGTGCTCTGCTTGTAAACTACAATCTTCATTATTTATGCCAGTGTTTAAAACAGCTTTCTGATTCTCTGGTTCAAATATTCCAAACCTACTCCAGCTACATTTTACTATGCACAACTCCCACCGACCATCAGATTTTATTTCAAGTCATTTTTCATGAAATAACACGCATCACAGCCAGAATCCTGTGTTGCTGTTACCTGGTTTTCTTCACAGTTTTCCAGCTGTATTCCTCCTCCTTGTGACAAACTGTGGCCAGTATTTCTTTTTATCTTAGAATACACAAATTCCCGTCATCTCCCTTCCTAAACAGTGCCCTGTAATCCTGTTATAATTGTTGTTGACATTTTTGGGATTCCTGCAGGTTATTAACGCCTTTTTAATGAGAATCCTGGGATTGGAACTGTTTTCTGAACAATGTTTACTCAGGAATTGGTAGATTATTTCTTTTTCTATTTTCCTTTACATCCCCTATTTTTTTTTTTTGTCTGACACCTTGTTATGTTCAAAGTGGAACTATGGGACTAACTGATTCGGGGCTTTGCTGCCAAATCAATACATTAAAGAAAACCTCTGTTTCAGACTGAGCAAAGATGATACTCAACCTAAAATATTTAGAATGACTGGGGAGATTTTTTAATGTTTTCACCCCTTTTTAAAAGAAGAAAGAAATTTGACAGTTTTCAAAATTAAACTGTCGTTTCAGACAGAAAGAAAATTCTGGTTTTCCATTTTCTGTCCATGTTTGACTTCAAATCATAAATAGTTTCAGTGTTCGCTGAACTTTGTTTTTTGGTGGCCAAATTACTTCCCTAAAAGTTTTTGTTTCCCTCAGAGCGATTCCTTTTAATACTTTTTGAGCAGTGTTGAGTAGATATGTCTGTACGTTCCTTCTGTTTACGTATCTGTATTTATATGTAGGCATAGAAAGCAAAGGGAATGTCTTTATCTTAGTCATGCACATCTCACTTACTTGATTCCACTGTGGTATAAGGCCATGGGGTAAGTGGTGGTTACTGGGCTCAAAAGTGGAAGCTCGACCATAAAGACCTAAGCAGGTCTTTGCAGAGAGATAGTAGTGGCATTTTGAACATTTGGCCCCTTTAAACACTGGGATTTTACTTGCGTTTATGTACCTAGATACCTAAATCCTGGGGAGGTTGTGTTTTAGATGCCTTCACTCTATGTTTGGTTCTCATTTGACATCACAATTGTGTGTTCCGAATCACTGGGCTTCTGAAGGAGCCACGTGAGCAGCCTCATTCACGTGCTGATGGCTGTGAGAAAGCAAAAAGGTTGTCACAACAAATGTTCCTAGCTACATCCTAAAATGGTTTCTGTAGTGTGAGGGTTTTGTGTTCAAATGTTTTTTTCTGCTCTTGTTGAAGTGCCAGATCTGAAGACATGTTGAAAATCTGGAACAAGCCCAGCGCTTGTCCTCAGGGATGTTTGAAAATTCATGCCACTTCTAAAATTCACTCAGGACGGACAAAGGAAGGATGCTTGTGATTCATTGTTATTTTGAAAACAGACTTTGAGTTATCATCATGTTTTTACTCTTCCCTTTTCCTTGCCAGGGAGTGAAGCCGATTTCAGTGCTTCAGGCAGCATGGGCGGTATTTCAGCGCCTGAAGTCCATGTGTCTGCTGCTGGAAGCAAAAGATCTTCTTTTTCTCTCAAGTAAGCAAAGCAATCTTTCATGAATAGTGCAAGTGTCACTAGTGCAGAGGTAGACTACTCTGTAAGGTCTTGCAGCTAATACAGACAATAGCAGTATTGTGAGTTTTAAAACAATTTGGGTGATGCTGTGCTCTCGGGCAGTACTTATGTTGATGAGAACTGTGATATGAGAAAGAAGAAAAAAAAATACAAATGCTGTGTTTGGAGACCAAAACCAAAGAGTTCAAACAGACAGGACTGGTTTCCTGCCCTTTGTGGAAGAGCTGGCAGGCAGGCTGGGACTGGCAGTGGGATAGCCCTGTGCTTAAGGCACACACGTCTCCAAGGTCGCAGCGTGCCCCAGTGTACAGAGGTTGGCAGAATGATGCTTAATGAGCAGTTTCCTGTCTGTGTCATGAGACTGTTGGAAAAATAAATGTTACTTAAGTGCTCTCTAGGTTATACCTAAAAAGTAAAGGTACTGGCTGGGGGAAAAAGCAATACTAGATATAATATGAAGCCCTAAAATCACCTTACTTGCAGTAAGATGATGTATCATTTCATAGATTATTGTGCATTTAAATATAACTTTACGTTAGAGCATACTGACCTACTTAATTGGACAGAAGTCCTCTGTAAGAATGCTCCTTCCAATGCATGGCTGTGTTACGCACAGTCTGGGCAAATTCTGCCTCACACAAGAGTTGATGCTGTACTGTACCGAGTGGAAAGAGATGTCTCCTTTGCAATATGTTCTCTTTTAACTGTTTGGCTTAAGTCGCTGTGAAACGTTTCCACGTTGTCACAAGCCACAGTCCTGCACTTCATTGTGAAATGGTTATAAAATGAGTGAAATGGTTATAAAATGACCCAAACGGCAGCAGTGCGATGAAGGTCTGCAGCAGCCACTCAACCACCTGTTCCTTATAAACGGTTCCATTTTCGGAGAAGGGAGGAAACCAAGTCAGATGATTTTGAGAAGAGAGCTTGCTTCATAATTCTGTGGTATTTCAATTTTTATGTTTAAGCTTTCTCTTTTGCTGGCTAGATTTGCCTTTTACCATATTTTTTTGAAAACAGCCCTTCCGTTACAGTTTAGAAGAACAACTGGCATGAGAGGATGAAGTTAGCAGCGTAGTAGTGCAGAAGGCAAAGCAAGTGAGCAACTGAGGAATGCCCCTCGAGAAGCTGTCCTCAGAGCACCCCAGCCCTTTGGCAGCTGTCGGGCAATGCAGATACCAATTGCTGTCAAGCACAAAGCTGACAGTCCGATTCTTTAGTAAAGAGTGGGAAAAGAAAGGTAGATATGTACGAGGGAAACTGGAAGGAAGAAAGAAAAGGCTGTGCTTTTCTAATACTCTTTCAGACTGCTCACAGTGGGTTTTGAACTATATCTAAGCAAGTGAATAGCTGACAATGGCAGCTGAAGCAGCCGGTATGCCAAAGGCAGGAAAGAACAGTGGCTCAACCAAAATCTGTTTTCACTGCACGCTGTGATCCTTCAGGCTGCTTGCTGAGGAGCTTGAAAGCAGTCTTACAGCAGACCTCCGTGGACAGGCATCTCTATGCAGACTTGGCTGGGAAAGGCTGAAGCGTGGTTCTTCTGGCACTAGTCCAGGCTGCAGTTCTCTCATTACTTAATGGAGTCAGAGGTTCAGGGAACGTGGATGATCTGATGGAATCACTGGGAATTGTGCTGTCCACTGAGAAATGTGAAAATGGCCGAGGTTTTCCTAGATCACGTAATTCAGACTGAGTGCCCCACAGTCAGTGAAAGAACGTGCAGTGGCTGATGACTTTGGGACTGACTTTCTTCACAGCCACTCACAGTTTCCTGTCTGTTTTAGTGTTTAGACAACTTTGTGTGTAAAATAAGACGCATAATGGGTTGCGTGATGAGGATAATCCAATATGTCTTAACCGTGTTGCTTCCCCTGCAGCCGTGGCCCTTATGGTCGGAATGATGGATCCTTATCCTACAAGTTCTTAGCCAGCCCACCTGCTTCCTGTGAAAAGGACCCTTTGTCAAGACTGGGCAAAAGCCAGCTGTGTCCTGCTAACGTCCGCCAGAATCACGGGGCTTCTTCAGCCAGCAGGAGCAAGTCAGGCTCATGCAAAGGAAGCGACAGCAGCTCAGTGATGAGGCAAGTCTTTATTTCAGCATGCCAGTGTTCAGCGCACTGACTTACCGTCTCTGCACTGTAATGTGGCATTGGCTGTCTCGGTTGCCGTGCAGGTCAACTTGCTCCTCAGCATAGGTGTGACTCCTCATATTGGTGGCTCGCCAGTCAACAGGGTGCTCCATCCCCTGTAAAACCTTTATTGTTTCAGCACTGTAAAATTCAAGGTTACTTACTTTTAGTCAAAGCCCTTTGTAGTTGGTTGTCACTCCAAGGCAAGCTCCTTCATGGGGTTTCATGGCATCAATTCCCATGTGGATTTACTGGTTCTTTTGTATAAGGGTCCTTTCGCTTTGGAGAGTCTTGGCTGGGGTAGTATAGAAAATATGATACACTCAGGTGAAAATTCACCCTGCCCAGCCTTAGGCACCTCTCTGTGCAGTTTCCTGTACAGGAAAGAAAACAGATACCTGTCAGAGCATGCAACCCGTATTGCAGAGAAGAAATTGCCACCACACTGCTGCTGTTTCCCTCTCTCTCTCTTAACAGCCAAGCATTATCAGATGCGCACCTAAAGCTAGACAGGATGAATCTAGGTTTCAGGGTGCTCAGCTTCCTACCTGACATGTGGAGCTGAACTCAGTCCCTACACTACCTCACCTGACCGTGTCTGCAGCTGGGTGCCTTTGCCGGTGGCCCGGCTGCCTGCCCTTGGGCACACCACACCTGTTTAGGGTGAGGGGTTGGCTGGGTGTTTTAAAGTTAAATGTCTCCCTACACTGAAAACAAGTACAATAAATAGCAGATTTTGCACTATAGCCACAAATCAGCCATTTCCTCAAGTACTTTGATTTGCCAGAGGGAGTCACTAGTGCGGACACTGAGGAGCCCCAAATGAGTCAAGCTTTGTATCAGTCTATGGGATGTTTTTCTTTTTGCCAGGACTGAAGAACTGTAGGAGTGATGTTATGTGATGTTTGTTTTTTTTTCTTGTCACCATTTCTTGTGGTGACAATCACAGCATGAAGCCAGAAAATCCAGAGCAGTATTTAAATTCTCTGCAGCAGAAAGAAGTTACAGTACGGCATTTGAAAACAAAGCTGAAGGAATCTGAGGGCAGACTTAAAGAAAGGTATATTTCACTTCAGAAATCAGAGGCAGAAAGATTTATGCAGGAGCATTTAGGGGTGGGAATCCTGAATGTTTTTACTCATTTCTTGGCCACATAAAGTCTTCATTAAGAAATTTGAAATGTGATCAATCTGATTTGGTTGGTTTCAGATATTTCAGGTTTCATAGCGTGCTCCGTGAATACGTACCATGCAGTTTAGTTATGAATATGGCTGTCTCTTTTTCCCTTTTTTGAACTTCCCTAGCAGAATATTTTTAAAGGATCATTTTTTACCAGTCTGATTTAGCATTGAGACCTTTTCTACATAAACCAGTTTCTACCTGCAGGCATGTCTTAGCTTAGTCTCCTGTTCTGCCTTACTCAGTGAAATATGACTACAGCTGTCCCCCTTCTCCCCTAATGAAAGAAAAGCTCTTACACAAACCAGTGTGCCCGCTTGTGGTTTTGTCGCTTAGATACTGAATTTTTTGCAAGAGCCCTTTGTATGGATGCTGAGCAAAGAAGCGACAACGTGCATTCCACAGCAACAGACGTCATCTCTTTTGCTAAAGCTGCACTCTGAGAGCTGGCTCTCCAGCACACACAGCCCAAGCGGGCACAAAGGGGTGTTTGAGTGGAGCCCCAAGGCAGAGTCCCAGGGACAACTTGGACCAGCTCGGGATAGCCCGACCTCTGCATCTGGGAGGGCTGGATCTCAGTAAGGGCCCCCTCTCCCCACTTGCTTGCAAGTCAAGGCAGCAGCCTCTGGCTCCACGCTGGGCTGGGTGGGTGCAAAGCAAGCCAGGTGCCTGCAGCCCCGAGCCCTCCTGCTGTCTGAGGCCAGTGTTGGCTCTGGCTGTACGTGACGAGCTGCTGGCAGGCACGGGGGACGCATCCAGGCAGCAGTTCCTCATTTCATAGAATCACAGAATCATTAAGGTTGGAAATGACCTGTAAGATCATCAAGTCCAACCATCAACCCCACACCACCATGCCCACTAAACCGTGTCCCACAATGCCACATCCACACATTCCTTGAACACCTCCGGCGATGGTGACTCCACCACCTCCCTGGGCAGCCTGTTCCAATGCTTCACCACTTTCTCAGTATAGAAGTTTTTCCTAATATCCAACCTGAACCTCCCCTGGCGCAACTTGAGGCCATTTCCTCTTATCCTATCACTTGTCACCTGGAAGAAGAGACCAACACCCACCTCACCACAACCCCCTTTCAGGTAGCTGTAGAGAGCGATGAGGTCTCCCCTCAGCCTCCTCTTCTCCAGACTGAACAACCCCAGCTCCCTCAGCCGCTCTTCATCAGGCTTGTGCTCCAGACCCCTCACCAGATTCCTTGCCCTTCCTTCTCTGGGCACGCTCCAGCACCTCAATGTCCTTCTTGTAGTGAGGGGCCCACAACTGAACACAGCATTCGAGGTGCGGCCTCACCAGCGCCCAGTACAGGGGCACGATCACCTCCCTGCTCCTGCTGGCCACACCATTTCTGATACAGGCCAGGATGGCGTTGGCCGTCTTGGCCACCTGGGCACACTGCTGGCTCATCTTCAGCCGGCTGTCGATCAACAGCCCCAGGTCCTTTTCTGCCGGGCAGCTTTCCAGCCTCCAGCTTTCCATTTCCTCCAGGGGGAGGCAGTAGGTGAGATGTTAAGCGCTGCACTGGTTGGACCTTACCTAGAGCCAGCACTTGCACCTCAGACTGTCCAGGATCACGGCACAGCCCACAAGGCTGCTGGCTGTGTGGCGAGGTCGGTGACTCTAGTGTTGTGGTTTAAGCCCAGCCGGACTAATCACCACACAGCTGCTCACTCACTCCCCTTCCTCAGCTGGACAGGGGAGAGAAAATATGAGGAAAAGGCTCGTAGGTCAAGATAAGGACATAGGGAGATCACTCACCAATTACCATCATGGGCAAAATAGACTTGACTTGGGGAAATTAGTTTAATTTATTACCAATCAAAATCAGAGTAGGATAATGAGAAGTAAAACCAAATCTTAAAAAGCAACACCTTCCCCCCACCCCTCCCTTCTTCCCGGGCTCAACTTCACTCCCGAACCTCTTCCCCCCCGAGCGGCACAGGGGGATGGGGAATGGGGGTTGCGGTCAGTTCATCACACGTTGTTTCTGCCGCTCCTTCCTCCTCACACTCTTCCCCTGCTCCAGCGTGGGGTCCCTCCCACAGGAGACAGTTCTCCACGAACTTCTCCAACGTGGGTTCTTCCCACGGGCTGCAGTTCTTCACGAACTGCTCCAGCATGGGTCCGTTCCACGGGGTGCAGTCCTTCAGGAACCGACTGCTCCAATGTGGGTCCCCTGCGGGATCGCAAGTCCTGCCAGCAAACCTGCTCCAGCGTGGGCTCCTCTCTCCACGGCTCCACAGGTCCTGCCAGGAGCCTGCTCCAGCATGGGCTTCCCACAGGACCACAGCCTCCTTCGGGCATCCACCTGCTCCAGCGTGGGGTCCTCCACGGGCTGCAGGTGGATATCTGCTCCACCGTGGACCTCCATGGGCTGCAGGGGGACAACCTGCTTCACCATGGTCTTCACCACGGGCTGCAGGGGAATCTCTGCTCCAGCGCCTGGAGCCTCTCCTCCCCCTCCTTCTTCACTGACCTTGGTGTCTGCAGAGTTGTTTCTCTCACATATTCTCACTCCTCTCTTCTCCGGCTGCCGCTTCCCGGTTTTTTTCCCCCTTCTTAAATATGTTATCACAGAGGCGCTACCACTGTTGCTGATTAGCTCAGCCTTAGCCAGTGGCAGATCCGTCTTGAAGTCTGCTGGCATTGGCTCTATCAGACATAGGAGAAGCTTCTAGCAGCTTCTCGCAGAAGCCACCCCTGTAGCCCCCCCCTGCTACCAAAGCGCTGCCACGCAAACCCAATACACTCTAGTTAGCAATCAGCCGGCGTGTCTGGGCAGCCGACTTACATCTCTGCCAGCTCCGTCGAAGGCAGCAGCAAGTGCTGCATGGAAAAACTTGCTTCTTTCTTGGAGCATCTCTGCAGCATAGCCATCCCAGTGCAGTGGAGCCTCACGTTGACTCTTTAACTGACCGGTCAGCAGAAGCGTTATAACTTTTTTATTTTGCTACAGGGAAGTGGAAATAGAAGAACTCAAAGCTCAGCTGGGACGGATGAAGGAAGACTGGGTTGAGGAAGAGTGTCATCGTGTGGAGGCAGAGCTGGCCGCCTTGGAAGCAAGAAGGGAAGTTAAACAACTCAAGCAGGTTATTGAAAGCATGAAAAACAGCTTGGCTGAGAAAGACAAAAAAATGCAGCAATACTTCATAGACATAAGCATTGAAAACAAGAAACTGGAGTCTTTGCTGCAGAGCATGGAGATGGCTCAGAGCAGCTCTGTGAGAGATGAGCAGTGCCTGGAGCACAGGTGTGACTCAGAGGGGAAGCCGTTGGTGTTGTGTGCCACAATGCCAGACAGCCTCACCACAGAGGACCAAGCTCTGGAGGAGGTGGCAGATAGTGGGCTGCTTCTTAATGAGGGCACAGCTAACGGGACTGATTCCTGTGAAGACAGTTTGACCACCATAACCTCTGAGTTGAGTGATCCAGCTCCCTCCAGTTCTGCTGTGACTCAAGAGATGCTTGAAAGTGTTCTGGATGAGAAAGTAACTTCTTTCCAGGAGGAGGAGAAAGTCAGCAATGTGATGGTGGAACAGGCCATCCAGACTGACGTGGTGCCATCTAGCCTAGATGTGGAGCAGCTCATTCAAAACATCTTCAGAGCTCAAGACGCCTGTCCTCTAAGCCCACCATCTTCACTGAAGGAACTGGGTGAATTCTCTCCTGGAAGGTTCAGTGACTCTGGTATCGTAGTGGACTTAACTCCAAGTCATCTAAACGCTGCCATCCTTTTGTCTCCTGTGGAGTCTCCCTGCAGGAAGGTGGAGCACGGAGTTAATGAAAACCATTTCGTGAAAGAACGTGATTTTACAGAACCTCATGATGATGAAGCCTTTGGGTATGTCAAGACAGGAATAAAGAAGAGATACTGTAGCAGCCCCTGTTGTACCAACTATCCTGTGGGCTTTCCGTACTCGGAGAGGAGGAACAGATCCCGTTTACAGTATTGGAGCATTGTTTTGTGTTTGCGGCCTGGTGGCCCTGCACTCTTTACACCATATACCCTTCAAGATGAGAACCTGAAGTCCACTCCATCCCTGGGCACCGGCTGGCTGAGGCAGAGAGAAAGAGGGATGAGAGAGATCGTAAAAAGTTATTGTCTATTCTGGTAGTCCACCATTTTGCTCCTGACTATTTGATTGGCACTATAAATTGTTTCGAAAACACATTTCTTGTTTCAAAATGAAAAAGCTGAACGCTGTAGTTCCACAAGATGGTTTTAACTGGTGTTTTTAACAGTACTGCTGCCTACAGAAATAGTCTTCCTGCTCCCAGGCACTGTGTCCCTCCCCTGTGCTGGTGTCTTTCTGGTGCCAGCACATCTGCACAGTGAACATGACCAGGGAAATCAAGGAGAATTACAGCTAGCGCTCTGCCATGTTTGTTTGCTGAATTAGCTTGAAGGTCAATCAGTTTCCCTGGCTGGTTCACTGAGCAAACGTACAAGTGCTTTGCACTGGCTCAAGGGTAGCAGGAGATGCGCATGGGAACAGATGGCCGGAGAAAGGTGGGGTATGTCTTTAGGCAGCACTAACCTGAAACATTTGTGAAACTACAGTGTTAAGTGAGGGACGTGGAGACTGGTTCCCACTAAGGGTATCACTCATGTACTCCAGAAAGGCTGCTAGTGTTTACAATTTGTTGTCCAAAGAGTCAATTCAATTTATAGGTAAAACCCGTATTTCCCAGGAAGCTTCAAGCACATCATTCATGCCTGTCTCGTGTAGTGCTCTTAATCGTTGTTGGGAGTCTTCAAAAGTGTTACAATGCTAAGTATGGGTGTGGATACACTTTGAAGATTGATGTTGTTTTGAAGTCTTAATGAGTTGGAACCTGATAGTCATTTGAGCCCTTTGAAATACTTTGTATAAATGTGTGGTGTTTTAACTTACTGTTTGTTTAATCGCTTTATTGTAAATTGCCTTTATAATCACAAGTTCAGCAAAGCATGTTAAAAATGTTAAACATGTGTGAGTGTTTTCTTGTAGCAAAGCTATATAAAATAGACCGTCTCAGCTGAGCTATCAGGCACAGGCAGAGCTGGAGGGGGCACTGTGTCAGGGCATAAGGAACCATCAGGACCCGGAGAACACCTCATTTCAGCTCCAAGCGTAAGCACTCAGCCAGAGAAAAAGGCTCCAGCCGGTCTGTGGACACACAGGCCACCTGCTCTGCCGCATCCACGCTGCATTAAAGATGCAAGTGACCTCATCTTTAACCCAATGCAATCTTCCAGAAGCTTGCAACTTCTCCTTTCTGCACTGCCAGGAGAGTATCAGTCTTCCTGGCATTTAACAGAAGTCCAGAAGGCCTCGTTTAACCCGGCCGAGAGGCATGCAGTCTCCATGTGCCCAATGAGATGCCACTGTGACCATCAAACCACGAATTCTCCGTGTCCCAAACTTGAGATCTGTGCCTAGGTCAGATGAGGGCAATGCTATCCAACAGATGAAATAGTGGAGTTTGTCTGGCTCCACCCAACCTTTCATCAACACCTTACAAAGAAGGTAATTCTTACTGTCTTGCTTGCTCAATTACTTCTCTTTTAAACAAAACTTGTGTCAGAACCTACTTATGACTTAGTTAAAATTTCTGGTTTTCTAGGCAGAGATGATCTAGGCAGATAGCTCCCCCCACCCCTTCCCATTCTTTTACAACTTCACTGTTCCCTGTGTTACAAATCTGTAATATAAAAACTCACCTACACACTGTACGTAGGTGAGCAGACACTTCTTTATTGCAGCGCTGGACGCACAGGGGATCACTCCACCTCGTGTGCGTGCTTAGTTTCTCCGCTACAAAAGTTATATACAATCAAAGTATACATATTCATCACATTTCCAAGAAACAATTAACATACTCATACCATTTCTGAGAACTCATTAATATATGTAAATGCTCGTGACGCATGCGCCTCCAGGGACACAGGTGGTCGTCTAAGGTCCTCTGGTGGTCGTCCATAGTCTTCCTCATGGTGTCCTTTAGTTGAACCCAATCTTTGCGCATGCTCAGGTTGGTTGTAAAATTCCATTCTTGGAATCTTCTTAAGTTTTCCTCGGTTTACTGACCAGGCCTACAACTTATCATTGTCTTGACAAGCAAATTCTACCTATTCACGATGCTACATTGTTCAGCAGTTAGTTTATGATTAAATCACAGATAAATCATACCTAGTTACCTTCATACAGAATATATATAATTTAATTTTTATTAATCGCTCTCTGGATTATACCATTCTACCAATATCCATCCTTAAAACAATCAATGGTTATTTCTATTAATATCGATTGATTGGCATTCTTGATATTCGAATCAAGGTGGGAAAGGTAAGGAACTTTCCAAGCAGCATCACTGGTGCATATCAGGTCACATTGTCACAGGACTCAGATGAAACTTTTCTATTCCATTCTTCATCGTTCCATCTCGTTACTGTTAGTTCCTTAATATGCAACAGCGACTCCCTGGTGAGGTTCCTATGGTTATTGTTTCTAACTTAACAATCCTAACTTATGCCTTTGTATTTTATTATTTTATTTGTTAATCAAATTTAACCTTTCTATATGATCATATTTTGATTATTTTAGAAAATCAGAGTATTTACAATACCTGTATGCACAGGGACTAAGGCTCAGGCACAGAATTTGCTGCCTTCACTCATCTGTCACAAGATAGGAAATCCATACAACCCATGAATTCAGGGATAATAGCATCCACACAGCAGAAGATGGAGAAGGTATTCACCGAAGCTCTGAGCGGCACCTAAGAACCACAGGGACTCCCCTCTTCCTACACACTTTTCCTTCCCCCAGACATTAACTTTTCCTCTTCATTAAAGCACTGTTGCCTTCTACTGCATATTTACCTTGCACACTTTTCCAAGAGGAATTCCACTGTAAATACACATAGTAAGTGTACCAAAATTGCATTTGAGAAATGCTGTTAACTGAACTGAGTTTTCACAGTACCTTTATGAACAGGAGGATGCAAATTTTTTTCAGTTATGCTACCTATGTAACGAGTATAAGGTGGGAGGATTTTTTTCCCTAACTGTAGGAAATAAAAGAATTTCTGCTAGAAATACGAATTTACCAATAGAAGTAAGTGGTTAAATCGCTCCCCTACGTTCACAACATCAACCTTCCTCAGAAAGGAGCGGTGTGCACCACTGTTCTGTGGTGATGCCCCTGCTGGTAACCACTGCAGTGTTGTAAATGGCCATGGTAGCGCAGGAAGCTGCAAGTGACAAAGTGACAAGAAATCCACTTTAGTCTTCAGCTCTAACTTGTGCTCTACCATAGTGGCCTCTACCAGGAGTACATTCAGAGTTGCAGGTCAGCCATAACAAGTCATTTTCTTCTGCACACGTCACTATGATCTCCCATGGAAAACGGTGAAGTATTTAGAAACACTTTGATCAAAAAGCAAAAGCAGACATTCTTCATCAGGCAGGAAGCAAAGGGTTCTTTAAAACTCTTTAATGACATGTTTCAGGTAAGCACAGCTTCTCAGATTAATCTAGTCTTAGGCAGTAATATTTGTTCAAATACTGTACAGCCTAAAGCCACTCAATTCTCAAAGATTCAGAGTAAGTGAATCAGTGAGGGCACAGGACAGTTACAAGGCCTCGAGCCTATTTAGAAAAATCTATCAAATGCTTTGAGTAACACGATTATCCGTATTGTCGCATTCAGACCAAAACAATTTGACTTGTCTAGAACATCGAGTTGTGTTCCCCCCGCTTTCCCTCAGCAGAGGCATCAGCAGCTCTCCTCTTTGTAACGCAAGTACTACAAACATTTTCCTCATGGTCAGATGAGACGATAACTTCTAATATTCCCTTTCACGTGTTCAGGATCTGTGTTGTAGTCTATTGTTCAGTACAAATATATACAAGGTATTTCTACTTCTCGTTTAGAATCACGGTTACATTTGATCCTCAAAGCTGAAGACCATCTGTGATCTCCCAAATAAAATCCCAGCAGCAGGCAGACATCAATCCGTCTTACTTTAAATTCTTATTCCGGCACCGGCAGAGGATGTGACCTGAGTAGCTGAGGTTTACAAGAAGTCTGTGCGCTCAACAGTGAAGTGACACAGGATATACATCTGGACCCACGTCGCCTGAAAGAAAATGACTCGCTGCTAAAAGGCACACAAGGGGTTCAGAACTGGACTTCAGTTTCAGGGGGGAGCGGGGTTTTTTTTTGGGGGGGTGGTGTTACACAAAGACGTACGTGTCCAGTGCCAGTGCCAGCAGAACACAAGCTGTCGAGATCTCCGTTTCAAACGTTTTTGAAGCCCTTTTCAGCACTAAGAAAGCATCGCAAACACACGACGGTGAAGGATCCTTCAGAACCGATGACTGCCAACTAGCACTGCAGCCGTCAGTAACTAAACGAAGTAAATCAGACACGAATTTCACACCTGGGACTTGAACTGGGGCTCCTCGCCCCGCGCACCCCCCCCGCGAGCAAACCCGAGGGGTGGCCCGAGGGAAGTGGCAGGGCCCCCCTTCTCTCCAGCACCTCCAGCCGGGACTTCTTCCGCAGCCGCTCCCCAGCCCCGCGTCTGCTCCGCCCGCCCGCCCCGCTCCGTGCGGAGAAGACCTTTCCCGGACGCCGTCCACCCGGGAAGAAGCGGAGCCGAACCCCCGCGGGAAGGCGCCGCCCCCCCCACCTCCGCCGAGCCGCGCCCGCCCCTCCCGCGCCGGGGAGGGCTCCGGCAGCGCCCCGCCGCCCTCAGCGCGGGCCGGGGGGCCCGGCGGGACCGGCCCTCCGCGGCGGGGCCCCTCCTCGGGGGCGGCTCTCCCCTCTCGTCGGGGCTGGCGGGAGTCGCTCGGCAGCGCCCGCGCCGTGCGGGAGGGCAGTCTGCGAACCCCCCCGCGAGGGGTTCCGCGGCCCGGGGGGAAGCGCCGGGAGGGCAGCCGGCAGCTCCCCCCCGCCGGCGAGCGTCTCTGCCAACCCCAACCCCAAACTATCCCCAACCCAGCAAGGGATAGAAAAAATGGGAATGAAATGCTTTCAGCTGCTGTAAGTGAAGGACACTGCATTTGCAGCTTGCTGCGTATTACGCTGCGCTCTCGCCTGTCTGAAGGTTGAGGTCTCGCCCTTGTCTGCGATGAGGTTGCTTGGCCGCTGCGAACTTGCGCTCGCTTTGTCAAATGTTTTCCAGCTGCGGTGAGACACAACTGATGCGGTTTGTACGCTCCTGTGTCTTACGTATTGACAAAAAAGCTGTGTGGCAAGTGGATATTTTCATGAGTTTTGTAGGTTTTGTTGAGAATTAAAGATGGTATAGTGTGGTATTACCGGATCTCTGTATTCTGCTTCCCCCCGTTCACAGCTGGAGTCTCACAGTGAAAACAGAGAATATATTCAGGTGTTACTGAACTGTTTCTCAGCATTTCCAATGGACACTTTGCCTTTTTTGGTGCTTTTTCTTGATGATTGGACTTGGAGGTTTTTTCCGCTTGAAATCCCGGTGCAGTAAACAATTCAGAGCAGAGCAGAGCCGTCACGGCAATTTAATGATAATGTGCTTTACTGCAAAGAATCGGGATTATGACATTATTAAGGAGAAATTGCACCCCGGCTGGGCCCCGTTATTACAAACTGCTGCGAAACGAGGAAAAGCAAATGCACACGCGGGTGCCGAAACGACCCGAGCTTAGCCGAGTCCCGCCGAGCCGAAACGACCCGAGCCCAGCCCAGCTAGCGAGGCGGAGCAGAGCCAAAACGAGCCGAGCCGAGCCGGGACGAGCCGAGCCGGGCCGGTCGGGCAGCGCTGCCCACGGGCTCCTCCCGCCGCAGGCGATGGCGGGCAGGAACCGGCCCCTCGGCACCGCGCACCGGGCGCTGCAGCTCCGCGTCCTGCCCCGCTCCGGCGGCGGTGGGGGAGCGGGACGCTGCCGGGGGCCGGGGAGCGCCCCGGGGGTCCCCGTGTCCCGGGCGGCGACAAGGACGCCGAGGCCGAGGGGCCGAGCCGGCTGCCGCCGTCCCGGCGCTCCCCGGAGGCGCACGGTGCCGGCCGGGACGAAGCCCGCGCCGGCCCTCGGCCGCACCCGCGGCAGACTGCGCCCGGTGCTCGGCGCTGCCGGCCGGCCCGGCCCCGCCGCCGCGCTCGGTAGCCAGCCGGGCTCGGTAGCCAGCCGGGCTCGGTAGCCAGCCGCGCCCGGGCTCGCCCCGCTCCCGGGGGCGCGCCCCGCTCGGGAAGCCCGGCCCGGGCCGGCCCCGGGAGGGGACCGGCTCGGGAGCGTTTTCCTGCTGCCGCCGCTCCCGCCCGTCCCCCGCGCAGGTCTCCGCCGGGCTCTGCCCGACGGGACGGGACCCCTCGGGCTCCGTGTGCGCAGCCCTGCCCCGCACGCTGGGGACGGGCAGCAGCGCGATCCCGCTGCAGCTGCCGCGGGGACAGACCCGCGGGGGAGAAGGGGCGGGCGGGGGCGCGGGTGGGGGCCGCGGGAGGCGGCGGGGCCGGGCGGGCTGCGGGTGCGGTCCCTGTCCCTACACCGGGGCTCTTCGCCCGCTGTGCACAACGCCCGTCAGCACCGGGGGCCGAGACCTCGGTCCGTATCGCCGCTCTGCAGAGCGGGGTGCCGGGCACTGCCCATCAGCCAGCGCACCCCTGGGACACACGCGGGGTCCTTCGTACGGAACAGCGACAGAGACAGAATCACGTCGCAGTCACGGACTGGTCGCTCACACCAAAGTCCGTCTGCGCCTGTCTTCATTTTAATGTCACTCGATACACTGAGGCGGACCTGTACTTGCACTTAAAATCTCCTCCGAGGGGGGCATCTTTTACTATTAAAATCACTAACTGAGGTTAGTTTAGGATACGGGTCTTGATGAAATCCCAGACTCCTTCTCCACAACAACTCCCACGTCCCCACACGCCATCGCACACACTCAGCAGGTTGTTGCCCACTCGAAGGCCCTCGCACAGCACCGTTGTCTTTGCCAGGACACGTATCCCAGCGACCAGGGTAAGTCTCCGTCCCCGTCCTCAGGGAGACCTGAATTCCGTTGCTCTAATCTGGTTCCAGATACAGCAATTTTCCCCCTTTTGAGGCTTATGGATATGTTTTACAATTCCCACAAGTCTCAACCTCCTTAATTTCCATTGCCTTCTGTTCGATCTTGTCAACAAAGGGGTTAATTTCTTTTTGCACCATTAAAATATTATTTGAAGGCTTTTTCTGAGAGATTATTTCAGCCAATTAGAACCTAAAGGTGAGCATTGTATCATGCAACAGCTGATCAGAATCCTAAATACCAGGAGGAGGCCAGCTATAAACAGCTGCTTTAACCATCCAAAACTGGGCAACCAGGATGTCAGCCAAGAAAAATCCAAGCCTTCTCTCTCTTTGGTGTTTTCCGCTAATTCTTTCAGCTGTTGGATCTTTTCTTCTGTGATCTGAGAATCGTCTGTCAAATTAAAACAACACATTCCTTTAAATTCCTCACATCCATGGGTATGTCTTAAAAGCAGAGAGTCCATAGTTACTCGGTTTTCTGATGTGGCTTCTCTAATTTGTGTCATCTCTTCTCCCAAGGCAGCGAGCACCTGGGAAGGAAAGTTAGTAGTTTTGGCTAATTCACAAGCTAGTCTCTTTATACTGTGATAATTCATAGCTACCCCAACTGCAGGTGCAAGGATGGCAGCTGCCATGATTTCACTAGGGCTCCATAATGTCAATTGAGAGTTACAATCTGGAGACAGAGTAGAGACTTGTCTCTTCTGGCTAACAGTTTTCTTTTCATGTGAGCCTTCCTTTTTTTGGTAACATTGCTGTTAACCTTCCCATTGCGCATGGTCCTCCAGTGACGTTTGCAGGGATATAGGCATATGATCTCTTTCCACAGAGAAGAAACCATCCTACTGGCAATTTAGCATGGGCCCAAGCATAACTCACTGTCTCAGTTTTATTACGTTTCAGTGGGGACTCGAATCTTGAAAGATTTTCACATTTAGACCGTGGAGTGCAGTTCACAAACTGAACACAACTTTCAGCTGGAAACATGCCCTTAACTCTCACTCTTAGCTTACCTTTTTCCCTGATTTTAGTTGGTTTTCCCCAACTATACATGCTGCCGTATGTCATATTGATACTAAAAAATCTTAAAATGTTACAATTTTTCAAAAGCGTCGGAGGAGTAGGTACTCCTAACAGGCAGGAGGTGAAAACTTCCTTTACCGAGGTTCCTCCGGCTAGACAGAAGGTGGTGGTATTTATTACTTTTCTTGCCAAGCTTTCCCAGACATTTCCAGATCTGTCCCATTTGGGGAAAAACACATTTGTACCTCCAACCTGGAAAAGAAACAAAACCAGATAGCTTTTCATTTTGCAACCCGATTACGCAATAGTACAGTTTTCAAGGGTCCCGCCGGAATGGCTCTCCACTTGTCTTTGGGTTCTGGCGGAGGAGCTGGTTCGACTCCCGTGTAGTGGATCCAGGAGTTGATTCCTTCTACCTTCACAGCGCTCTAGGTGGTCAGTAGGGTTGTAGAGGGTCCTTTCCACTTCTCTCTCAGTGGCTCATCCTTCCAGGTGCGAATATAAACCAAGTCTCCAGGTTGGAAATTGTGTACTGGCGAATCCAGGGGCAAAGGAGCTCCCTGACTGAAGTACCTCTGTAAGGATGATAAAACACGCGAAAGGGACAGCGAATCATTTCTCAACATTCCTTCTCCTATAACACGCATTTGGTCACTTCGGTTACCTGTGCTTCTGACCGTATGGGGTTTTCCCTTAATATTTCAAAAGGGCTTACTCCTTCCCTTGCTCGAGGGGTAATTGTAATTCTCATTAAAGCCATTGGTCAAACATCCACCCGCTTAAGCTGAGTTTCTTGACGTAGCAAGGGAAAGCTTCTGGCCACCCTGAAAACACGTCTGCTAACACTAACCTAAACAGGTTACTGTCTACTTGAAGGTTCTTGTACAGCACCATTGTCTTCACCAGGATGCGGATCCTAGTGACCAGGGTGAGTTTCCATCTCCGTCCTCAAGGATACCTGAATTCCGTTGCTATGATCTGGTTCCAGATACAGCACATGTAACTGTCACCTGAACGATTCCCACTTGCACAGTGATCAGTAGTGATTTTGCTTGAGCGATTTTTCACTGCGTAAGCAAACTCAAATGAATGCAACAATAATAAGAACTCCCAGCAGAGCAGTTGTCATCGCAAGAAAGTCTCCAGAAGTGCGCGTGTGCACACAGACACACACACGCGCAAGGTCTATCAGTATTATTAAATTATTATTCTTCTCCCCTTCTCAAACACTTCCTCCACTGTGTTGCCCCACACAATGATGTCATCAATGCACTGCAGGTGTTCGGGAGCTTCACCTTGCTCCAGTGCAGTCTGTATCCATCCATGACAAATGGCAGCCTTGGGGCAGTCGATTCCAGGTGTAGTGGACACCCCTCCATGTGAAAGCAAATTGTGGCCTGCACTCTGCTGCTAGAGGGATCGAGAAAAATGTGTTGGCACCCAGCCGGGATGCCGGCACTGAGGAGTTCTTCTACAGGCAATTAGGAGAAATCTCTGGATGGGCAGCCCGTGTCTGTATGGGGGATTTCAACTTCCTGGGCACCAGCGGGGAATACCGGTCGCCTGCGGCGTTCCTCAGGGCTCAGTCCTAGGGCCGGTGCTGTTCACTGTTTTGATCCATGGTCTGGATGCGGGAGGTGAACGCCCCGTTGGCAAGCTTGCTGACGCTCCCAAACTGGGCGGTGCTGTTGACTCTCTTGAGGGACAAGAGGCCTTGCAGAGGGATCTAGAGAGATGGGAGCATTGGGCAATCGTCAGCGGCACGATACTGAACAAGTCCAAGTGCTGGCTTCTGCAGCTGGGAGAGTATTACGCCGGGCACAAGTCTAAACTGGGAGAGGAGTGGCTGGAGAGCAGCCCTGCAGAAAGGGTTCTGGGGGTGCTGGTGGGCAGCAGGCTCAGGATAGGAGTCAATTTGGACAATGTCCTTAAGAAGATGCTTTAACTTTTGGTCCGCCCTGAAGTTTGGGTTGTGGGCTTTTTCTTTTCTGCTGTTTTCCTCCTTCCCTGGAGTAGAAGAAGTCTCTGTGGCCCCCGAGAGCTGTGGGCGGTGGCAGTGCAGCTGCTCCAGGGGACAGGAGTTTTGGGGCGAGGAGGATGCTCGGGGCGGGTCAGCGTGCGAGGCGAGACGCTGAGCAGCAGCGGCAGCGGGAGCTGCGCCGTGCCATGCTGACGCCAACGGGACTGTGCCTGCCCGCGGTCCCGAGCGGCTCCCACCACCCCAGCGGGATCCCTGGGACTGCCCTAAGGAAGGGGCTTATCCCCCCGACCCCTGGCACTGGGGGACTGCCCCGACGGGGACCTCACCCTGCACTTTCTGCAAGCCAGAGCCGGAAAGGTGAGGCCACTTCCCGAAGGCACCGTTGGCTGCATTGGCCCCAGGTTGTGGAGCTGGGATGGGAAAAGGGGGACAAAGAGAGATGAAGTTTCCAGGCACTTTCTGGCTGGTGCAGTGATTTTTTTTCTTCCTTTTTTTTTTTGCCACCTTCCTGGTCTTGCGTCTGCCCAAGGTGCAGCCAGACAAGGGGAGGAGGGTCCCTGCCTGGCCTGCAGCTCCCTCCCTCGCCATTCTTGGGGTGATTTGGGGTTATTTTGCTGGGCAGTGAGGCAGAGCTGGCTCCGGAGTGGAGCACGGTGGGACCCAAGGAAGGGTGTGATTATCTTGAGGCTTTGAAGGGCTTTGCACCGAGCCCTGTCCCTGCTGGAGGGGACACTGGTTGTGTTCGGGACGAAGGCATTGCAGCCCCCGTTGTCATGTGTGTCCGTCCCCAGCCTGGCCCCCAAGGTCTGTCCTTGTCCCGGGGACTCCATGCTGCTTTCTGCGTGGGGCCGTGTCCGTGTGTCGTGCAGGGACCCGTCTGTCCTGGCTCCCCTGCCAAATGGCTGCTTCCCCTGGGGAAGGGGACAGGGCAGTCCCCCGGCTGCCGCCATTGTCTGCCCCGCTGCTGGTGACTCAGCCCTGGGGACGGCTCGGTGCCCTTCGGGGCTCGCCGGCTCTGCTGTGGGGCTCTGCGGGGCTTTTGCACCTCTTGGGTGCCCTTTCCCGGTGCCCCCTGCGCTTCCTCCCGCTCCCACACAGGCACGGAGTAGTTCAGGAGAAATGGCTTTTAATGAAGAAAACAAGAGAAGCGGCCTCATCAAATCTACTATAACACACCCCCCCCCTCCCCAAATACCCAGCCCTCCTCCCCCACCCCCCACTCCCCCCATCTCCATCTCACCCCTGCTGTGGGTCTAATCCCCCCCCGCCACCCCCCTGCTGCCGGCGAGAGCCCTGCGTTTGCTGGCTGGCTTTGGCGAGGTGCTCTTGGCGCGCTTCTTCCCCCGCTTCTCTGCCGTGGCAGGCTGGGACGGTGGCAGGTCCCTGCCCTCATCCCCCCACGGCTCCTGGGGCTCCAGCCCCATGACGAACTCGTCCAGGCTGAGGATGGCGCCGGCGGTCTCGGGGACGCTGTAGTCGGGGCTGAGCAGCTCCTCGGGCAGGGAGAGCGAGGCGAAGTCGCAGTGGGGGATGGCTGCGCCGGTGCCACCAGGGTCCCCAGGCCTGGGGCCGCTGCTGGGAGCGTCCTGGCTGACCCCCACCGCGTCCGGGGAGCAACCAAAGAGCCTCAGGGCCTCCTCAAGAAGGACCTCCTCGGCCACAGCGAGGTCGCCTGTGGGGTCCCCCAGGGCTTGCTCGTGGGGGGCAGCAGAGGGGCTGGGGGGGACGTCGCTGCCCGGGGAGATGTTGCTTCCCGGGGGTGCTGCCCTGGGGGTGGCACTGCCGGAGGTCTTGGTCTCTGCGGGCTGCCCCTGGATCTGCTGGTAGCCGGGGATGGACGTCGGCAGCAGCGGGGGGGCTGGGGTCACCGCTCTCCCCTGCTGGGTGTAGGGTGGGAGGTGTTGCGGCTGTCCCTGGGGGCTCCGAGGGGCTGCCCAGGCCAGGGGGGTCCCGCAGTCTCCGGGACCCCACAGAGCAGCACCCGGCAGAGAAGCGGCAGCGCGGCCAAGCGTGGCCATGGCCAGTGGAGGCAGGTGGGTGCTCGTCCATGGGATGTGGAAGAGCCGGGGGTGGAAGCAGCAGCCACATGGAGCCCTCTGCAGACCTGTGGGGGGGAGAGGGAGCCGTGCTGGGCCGGGGGGACCTTCCAAGGGCACCCGCCGAGCCAGCCCCGATGGCCGAGGTCCCCCGGCTCTGCACCAGGCACGTGGGGAGCTTGTGGCTGGGGCACTCGCCATGGGGTGAGCTGCTGTGCCAGCGGGACGGGATTGCAAATCGGGGAAGGAGACTCACTTCCAGGGGGCTGAAATGGGAGAGGTGGCCCCAAGGATTTGGGAAGTTCTGTGGAAATGGGATTTAGTGGGCACCCGTCACCCAGGCAAGGGCAGGGGATGGTCGCCCGGGCTTGCTGAAGCCCTGTGCCATATCTGCCGGGGGTGACGGGGGTGGTGGGGATGCTGGGAGTGCTTGGGGGTGGTGGGGGGATCCTGGGCATGCCCAGGGGTCGGGGGTGCTGAAGGTGCCGAAGGTGGCGGGGTGCCCGAGCAGAGAGGGGTGCCATACCTGCTGGTGGTGCCTGGGGGGCCTGGGGGGCCACCCCCACTGGGGGTGCCCAGGCTGCAGGGAAGAGCTGCTCCTGCCCGGGCAGTTGGCACAGGTTGGGTGAGCCTGCAAGAGAGACAGGAGCGATGGCCATCGGTCACCTCCGCTCTTGCCCCCAAGAGCGTCCCGGGCTGCAGGGGTCGGGGTGGGTCCCTACCTCGGGGGTAGAAGGTTTTGGGGAGCACAAAAGGCTGAAGGAGCCAGGGTGCCGGGGGGGCCTGGGGCCCATGCGCTGGGAGCCGCAGCGGTGGCCGCGCCATGGTCCGTTGTGGCTGTTGGCTGCTAAGGACTCTCTGGCGTCTCCCAGGAGGGAATGCGGGGGCTCCCCGTGTTCCGCCCCGCCCCAACAGCCTCCCCAGCTCCTCCTGGGGAGGGAAAGGGTTAAGGGGGGCTGGGCCACCCCGGCCCTGGTAGGCGGCTGTCAGGGGCTGTGGGTGTAAGTGCCTTTGGCTGGAAGCCTTGGTGCCTTCCCAGAGCTGGGATATCCTTGGGATTAGTGGGACTTGGTGGAAGGGGTCCTGCTGGGATGGAGGGTCCAGGCTGTTCAGGAGGGGTGGGCAGGGCAGGCGAGGTGGAGGTGTCGCGCTGTATGCGAGGGAGAGGTTTGATGGTGGAGCCCTTACAGGCAGCGATGACGTGATCGAGAGCCTCTGGGTGAGGATGAGTGGGATGGAAAGCAAAGCAGATGTTGTAGTGGGTGTCTGCTAGCCATCGCCCAGCCGGGATGCCAGCGCTGGGGAGTTATTCTACAGGCAATTAGGAGGAATCTCTGGATGGGCAGCCCGTGTCCGTATGGGGGATTTCAAGTCCCCAGGCCCCAGCGGGGAATACCATACTGCTGTGAGGAGCAGGTCTGGGAAGTTCCTGAAGTTTGTGGGACAGAACTTCTTGTCACAAGTACTCAGGGAGCCAACTAGGAAAGATGCCCTGCTAGACTTGCTGGTTGGGAATGGAGGAGGACTCGTGGGAGATGGGATGCTCTTGGCCACAGTGATCATGAAACGGTTGAGTTTAAAATTGTCAGTGTCATGAGAAAGAAGGACAGCAGAGTTGCTACACTGCATTTTGAGAGAGCAAACCTTCCGTTATTCAGGGAGGTACTTAGCAGAGTCCCCTGGGTGAGGGCTGTTGAGGGCTCAGGAGTCGGCGAGTGCTGGTCAGTCTTTAAGAAGCACCTTTGATAAGGTCAGAAGCAGGCAATTCCCCTGTGTCGGAAATCAAGCGAGCGGGGCAGAAGACCACTTGTTGAAGATGGTGGCCTGACTGATAGGGACGGAGAAAAAGCAGAGGCATTCAATGCATTTTTTTGCCTCAGCCTTTAATAATACTGATAGACCTTGGGCTGCCCGGTCCCCTGACTCGGTGGAGCACGAGTGTGGGAACAGTGACTTTCCATTTGTGGAATAGTGAAGCTGTCAGGGGCCCGCTGTATCAGCTGAATGCTCACAAGTCCATGGGGCCTGATGGGATTCACCGCAGAGTACTGAAGGAGATGGCAGATGTTATGGCAGGACCCCTCTCGGTCATCTGCCAAAGGTCTTGGGACCCAGGAACCTACAGACCTGTGAGTCTAACCTCAGTTCCTGGAAAACTTCTGGAGACGATGGTACTGGGTCCTCTTGAAAGGCTTTAAAAGAATAATGCAATCACCAGGCACAGTCAACATGGGTTCACAAAGGGAAAGTCCTGTTTCACTCATTAGATACCCTTCTAGGATAAGGTCACCCCGCCAGCGGATGAAGAGACGGCGGTGGTGTCGTGGTTTAAGCCCAGCTGGCAACTAATCACCACACAGCCGCTCGCTCACTCCCCCCCTGCCCCAGCGGGGTGGGGGAGAGAATCGGAAAAGTAAAAGTGAGAAAGCTCGTGGGTTGAGATAAGAGCAGTTTCATAAATGGAATTGAACAAAATAAAATAATAATGATAATAATACTGAACATTGTAATGAAAAGGAAAATAACAACAACAACAAATAAAAGCCAAGAAAGACAAGCGATGCAAAGGAAAACAATTGCTCACCACCCTCAGACCGATGCCCAGCCTGTGCCCAAGCAGCGGTCCTCTGGCCAGCTTTCCCGCTAGTTCATATACTGAGTATGACGTCATATGGTATGGAATATCCCCTCGGTCAGTTGGGATCAGCTGTCCCGGCTGTGTCCCCTCCCAGCTTCTTGCACACCCCCATCCTCCTGGCTGGTGGGGTGGTGTGAGGAGCAGAAAAGGCCATGACGCTGTGCAAGCACTGCTCAGCAGTAACAAAAACACCTCTGCGTTGTCAACGCTGTTTTCAACACAAATCCAAAACATGGCCCCATACTCGCTACCATGAAGAAAACTAACTCTATCCCAGCCAAAACCAGCACGACAGGTCAAAACATTCCAGGAGATGCCTGGGAGGAGTCTCGGGTGCATCCCTGAGGAGAGAGCTTCCTCTAAAGAACAAAAACCGTCTTGGGAAGCTTTCTTGGAGGAGTCTGGGGCTGCTACCCGAGATCTCAGGTCCCTAAAGGAGAGGAGAAATACTCCGGGATGTGCCTGGGAGGCGTCTCAGGTGGATCCCGGAGGAGGGAGCTTCCTCCAAAAGAGTCCCAACACCTCAGGCAGCTGCCTGGGAGGAGCCCTTGGTTGCTGCCTGGGCTTACAGACACCTGCCAGAGGATGAAAACCACCTCGGCTGTCCGTGCTGGGAAGCCCCTGAGGTGCCTCCAGTGGAGGGAGGGAAGGGCTCAGGCAGCGCTGGTGTTCCCTGCAGCCGGGGCAGCCCTGGGCCCTGGGCGGCAGCTCTGGCTCCTGTTACAGGGCATCGTGAGAAACAAGGGTTAAAAGTAAGAAAGAAAAGTGTAGAGAAGATACTTTGTAACAGCTGCACCTGCTACTTAGACATATTAGAGATAAAGACTGTCTCCACTGACTCTCTGCTGATAAAGTTTGTCGTCACTGACTCTCTGCTAACTAGCAATAATGATTAGCACAAGGACGAATCGTAGAAAAATAGAAAAGACTGCCAAAATAGTGCCCTAGAGTTAACTTGTCTCATTATAATCTCATTTTAATACTAAAAAACACACCTCCTAGCTAGAGAAGCCCCAACCCAATTAAGCCCCCTACTCTCTGAGCGTGCGTGGTGAACTAAAAGAGAACTGTAACTTTAAGATGAAGTAAGAAAAGTATTAACCAATAGTTATTAAGAAGTAGCATCAGTAGGCGTAACTAACTTTGTTAACTGTTTTAAATACCTGTCATGATTTTAACCCTGCGTGCAAGCTTTGTGGAGAAATCCCCTTGCACCCGGCGCCGCAATAAACATGCCTCTTTATAACTCTGTGTGAGTTGTGAAGTTTGTTTCCGCGTGTCACTCCCGTGCTCAGGGAGCAATCGCCAGTTCTGGGCTCAGGAAGGAGGTTTTTTTCCCCCAGGCAGATTGGCACAGGTCCCCGGGGGTTTTCCGCCTTCCCCCCCAGCACTGAGCAGGGCCCCTCGCCCGCGCTCCTCAGGGCCGTTTCTGGCCAGCGGTTCCCCGCTGTTGCAGGAGCAGGAGTCCGGCTGTGCCCTCCATCCCGCCGCCTCTCTTCCCTGTGCCAGGCGGGCAGGGGAGCCTCCAGGACTTCCCCGCATGAGGTCCCCTGGGGCTCTTCTGCCCTGTGCCGGACGTGGCCCGCTTGGAAAAGCTGCAGGCGTGCTGCTCCGTCGGGAAGGAGCCGCCGCTCGCTGCGCGGCCGTGCGTGAAATAAAAGCGAAGCGTCCGTCTCCTCTGCCGGAGCTGCCGTGTGTGTCTCGTCTGTCCTGGTCGCGCTGCCCGGAGCTGTCTGTACCCTCCTCCGAGGGGGGCATCTTTTATTATTAAAATCACTAACTGAGCGTAGTTTAGCATCCCAGTCTTGATGAAATCCCAGACTCCTTCTCCACAACAACTCCCACGTCCCCACACGCCATCGCACACACTCAGTACGTTGTTGCTGTTACAGGACATGTTGAAAAACAAGGTTAAAAGTAAGTGAGAAGAATGTAAAGAAGATGCTTCATAACAATTGCACCTGGCACTTAGACATATTAGAGATAAAGACTGCCTCACTAACTCTCTGCTAACTAGCAATAACGATTAGCACAAGGACGAATAGAATGGACTGCCAAAATAGTGCCCTAGAGTTAACTCGTCTCATTATAATCTCATTCTAATGCTAAGGCACACACCTCCTGGCTAGAAAAGCCCCAACCCAATTAAGCCCCCTACTCTCTGAGCATGCGTGGTGAATTAAAAGAGAACTGTAACTTTAAGATGAAGTAAGAAAAGTATTAACCAAGAGTTAATTACGGGGTAGGACCAGGAGGCGTAACTAACTTTGTTAACTGTTTTAAATACCTGTCATGATTTTAACCCGCTGTGCATGTTAGGAGGAGAAATCCCCTTGCACCCGGGACCGCAATAAACCAATGTCAGCTTTATACCTCTGTGTGAGCTGTGAAGTTTGTTTCCACGTGTCAATTTTGGCACCCCAGGTGGGACCCTCTCTGCCCGGCTGCGGGACCGGCTGAGAGGGGGACATCCTCGGCGCGCCCCAAGATTTCTCGGAGGACCTCCCTCGCTCGCCCGATCACTGCAGGGACAGACACGGACCATCAGCGGACCCGGTGTGTTAAGGGAGGGGAACCTGTAAGTCGTGAGGAGACGTCCTACGGGAGGTAAAGAGCGTTGTGCTCGCCCTGGGTGGGATTCGAATCCAGCAGTGAGGGCGCGGGAACCCCTGGTTAGGGAAGTACGCGGGCGCGGGAATCCCTGGATCGGGAAGTACGCAGGGGGGTGCTCTTCGCTGAAATTGCAGGAGTGAAGGATACCTACACGAACGCGGGAATCCCTGATTAAGGGAAGTACGCGGGGGTGCTGTCGTTTGTACCAACTATTATAACCCATGGGAACTGAAATTCATATTATTGTGGCTATAATTGACATTTTATGATAGTCATTACAATCTATATACTTAGGAAGTTTTGTGCCCGGTACCATGTATTCTGTGAAAAGTGCTTCATTATACAATTAATGTTGTTGTAAGTTGGGTGAGTGTTTGAGTGAGTGAGGCGCAGTCGGATTGCGGGGCGAGTGCGGAGTCCTGATCCGCGGTTCCGCGTTCTCCGCGAGGAGAGCGGCCGGAGACGGACGAAGCGTATGACGGACTGTGTTAATCGAACCGATTGTTAACCCTTATTGTCCTATACGCAGGTATCAGGATTTTTCATGCAACCCAATATATGTTTTTGAATGTTTTGGTTGTAAACAGAACGTTTGAGTACGGTTTGGGGACGAGACGATTTTTGGTGTAGTGGGTGTCAAGGAAACTGGTCTAAATGGAATAAGATTGAGCGCTCAGGCCAGCTTAAGCAAGTGCTTTGTAGAAGTATAAAAGGTATAAGGAATTAGTAAGAATGTCGCTGGTATGGAGGGGGATGTAGAACAGAATAGTGACGGGTTTATTTGGCGTGGAACACTGATTTGCCATTGGTGTTGCTTGTTTGTTCGTGCTAAGTGTTTGGAGTGTCATAAGTACATTATTTCCTTTTCAACAATTGTCTTGAATTTCGGTGCATTCGCTGTGGGGCGAGTACGCCCTTGTGTCTTTTGCCTTGGATAGGGTAGTATTGCTGTCAGTTCAATCAGGTGGTGTTCTTAGGCTGAGGAATAAGCCCCTGCGGGCAGGGTGTTCATTATGGGAGGTAAACAAAGGGGCGGAATCTTGAAAAGGAGCCCTCTAGGCTGTATTTTAGCTCACTGGGAGGAGATAGGAGAGCTGCCAGGAGGAAGCGTGAGCAGAAAGACTTTAATAAAATATTGTCATCAATGGTGGCCTTTGTATAAATTGGATGATGAGGAGAAATGGCCCTTCAATGGAACCTTGAATTAGAATACCTTGTTGCAATTGATGTTGGTTTTGAGGGGGAGCCGGTACCGCGTTTCCCGGATGGGGGGGAAGCAGGGAAACGTCCCCGTGGCCTCCCCCGGCTGGGGAGGGAGCTGGAGCCCAAAAAAACCGCTGTGACGAGGCCCGAGCGCGGTGCTGCGTGGTGTGTGCCCCAACCAGCGCCCAAGGGGGCCCCTCCCGCCTCAGCGGTGCTTCTCGGAGGCAGCAGCCCCGCTGCTCAGAATGACAGAGAAAGGGCAGACCCCGTCCTTGATTTTATTTTCTCAAGATGAAACCTATCAACCAAGCTTTAACACCTACGGATGATGGTTTTGTAACGGTACAGGAGCTACTGGCCAAAGTGAAAAGGGGTATTTTTTAAAAACCTCTTTAATTTAGATTGGGAAAAGAATTGGGAATACACAAATTCTTATCTGTGCCTAACTCACCAAAACCTCTGTTGGGGTGAGACTTATTGGAACAACTAAAAGTGGAGATAAAATTTGAGAAAGGAAAAATAGAACTTCGAGTGGGGATGACCAGCTAATTGAACTTCTGAGTCTGGCCCTCAGAGATACTCCTGTTAGCTCAGAAGTACCTGAGGAAATCCAGAACCAAGTATATCCAGGGGTATGGTCCTCAGAAATACCAGGAAAAGCGAAAAATGCCTCCCCAGTAATGGTCAGGCTCAAATCAGGGGCGCGGCCTGTAAGAATTAAGCAATATCCCCTCAGAACTGAAAGTAGGGAAGGAATCCGACCAGTAATCAACCGATTATCAAATAGAGTAAGAACAGAGGAGGGGATAGAGGGTCTTCAGTGGCTGCAGTTTTGATCAGTTTTCTTCCCAGGGGCGCTGGTGCTTTGTGGGCAGAAAACTCTCCCTGGAAGTCCTCCTCCTGAAAGGTCTGTTAGGCACTGTACCTCCCACCTAATTTTTGATCTTTCTTTAATAAACCTTTTTTGTTGTTGTTGTTTGGGGTGTTTCCCCCCTCTCCAGGATGTGATATGCCTCTGTTTTGGAGAAAAGCAAGTAAAAGAGCAGAAGCTGGGACAGGACTAGGTAAGTCGGAGGAGCGGTAGAATATCATGGGCAAAAGTGCGTTTGGATTTTGGTCTGCTCCGAAATTTTCGTACTGGCCTTCCAACTCGCTTGTTACTAATGTGGAGGTGATTGTGAATGAAGAGAGGAGGGGAGAGACAAAGGAGTGGAGGGAGTGAGGAAGGGCTCAGGGGATTTGCAACACCTCGTGCTGCATTAATCCATTCAGCAGGAGATCCTCCCCACTGCTCCCGGAGCTGTAATGTGCCGCTCCTCTAGTGTCAGAAGGGGTGACTTGCCAGTGACACTGGAGCTGTCACTCCTCGCCCCTGACTTCATAATTCCCTTGGAAGCCAGGGCTACAGCCTCTCTCTTAAGAACGTGTGTTAGAGGTGCGAGTGCACAGGGGCAGCAACGTGAACGGCGGGCAGTGCGAACAGGCAACGTCTCAGTCCATGGACAGGGAACTTGTTATTCCTGTCTTCTGGTGACGGGATGTCGTGGGCTTTAGCATCTTGCAGAAGGTTGTTCTTGAGAGGATGAGAAACAGGGAAGTGCTCGTCCGTCTTCCTAAGGTGCGGCATTGGGGAGGCACAGTTGGGCTCCCAGCGTGTGGGAGAATCTGCTTTCATACTAATTAGTTAGTATGTATTAAAATGAATTTGTCCTATCCTGCCCATGTGAAACCAAAGTGGGGCTGGTCCCCGTGTGGAGCTGCTCCAGGCAATGCTGAGGCAGCCTAGTGACTTCATCCCCAAGGCTTTTCCTTATTTACCTTTTTGGTTCAGACTTCCCACCCTGTTTCCTGAAGTTTAAGACCCATCCCGAAGACCGTGTTGCCGTAACTGTGGTTTGAAGAATACCCAGTGTTCTTGCAAGTGGTTGCAGAAATTGTTGAAGTGATGTCCAGCTTCCTCATTCAGGGCTGTTCTGGATGGAGTAGAAGGGGTGGAAAATTATGATTCCTGTCCTGGAGTTTTCCTGGGGAAGGTTTCCCAAACCCCACATGTTAAGGTTGAAAATTTTCACGGTGGAAATTCATTTACAAATAATCTGGTTCTCCTGAAATCAGAGCGCTCTGTGTTATGCCTCAGTTTTGATGTTTTTCAACGTTGGTGAGTCACTACAACGTTAAAGACATATTTTGGTTTGTGGCACACTTGCTTCCCTCTCAGGCTTTCCCCTCCTGACCCCAGGCTGTACTTTCCTCCCTGTTACCACCTGCGTGAGGGTCCCTGCGGCAGTGTCCGAGGGAAAGGCTGTGCAGGTTTGTGTGTTGCAAGCCCTGCGGCTGGCCTGGCCCACAGCGGTGGGTCTGAGCCAAAAGTCTATTTTTCATAAGGCGATGGAGGTGATTTGGGAAAAAAACTCCACTTTTTCATGAGACTTGATATGAAATTTTTCAAGGTGTTTCAGGAAAGGAAGTAATTTGAGTTGGAGCTACTGTGTCAAGTATTTCTGATTGGTGAAAGTCTAATGATTTTCTCGCAAATACAAAACTTTCCCACAAAAAGCTTAAGCTTTGCAGAATATAAAATCTCTGTCAGGAAGATCTTACCGGTTGGTAATCTGCTCCCGCGCTGTGCATATACACCCTCATAGCACAGATCGGTTTATTCTATCATTCTGCATCTGCTCGTTGAGCGTTACAATCTCTGTCCAAGAGTAATTGAGCGTGCATTTGCAAGATAAGCGTAAGTGACAGTATCACATTTGTGACAGCAAATAACCCTGTCTTGGCCCTATTGCTGGGAGATGGGCCTGTTTGCAGGGAGATGTAATTTGAGATGGCAGACACCGTGCTTCAGAACAGGAGTGGTGCATGGTGGAAATGGAGGCAAGCTTTGTTTACTTCTTCATTTCTAAGCCCTGCAGCTGAGTTCCTACCTTAGAGATGGCAATTCCGGTCGCAGCAACAATGCGGCACAAGGTTCTTGTTCTGGAGGTGCAGCAAGGTCAGTAAGGGACCCAGCCGAGGAGCCTGTCCGGCCGTCTGGGCCGTCTTTCCCCAGCTGACGGCAGGGTCGTGGCCTTTGACAGATGTGGAGTTGTTGTCGTTGGCAATCAATACCTCCCCTGCTCAAAGTGTGAGCAGCAGCCAGCCTGCCTCTGTTACGATCCCAGGTGGAGCGGGTCTTTGCAGCTGAGCGGCCGTGCTGTAAATGCAGCTCTACCTCCTGCCCGGTCTGTCTGGCCATGTTCTGGTCTGGGGCAGGAGCCTCAGTTCACATCTGGGGGGTTTGGGCAGCTGGGTGCAGGCTTTCTGTCCTGGCTTTGGGTGAGACGTGCTGTGCCGTCGGTTTCAGCCACTCTGTTTTAGTGTCTTGGAGGCTGCACCCCCACGAGCCAGCCCCGTTCAAGAGCAAACGTGTGCAGGTCCATGCATCTGGACTCTGCTCTCCTCGCCTGTCCTCTTGCAGTGTGGAGGAAGGTTACTTTAATAAAGTGAGAAGCCTCTTCCATGGCTTAGTCTGCTCCTCTCTGGTTACACCCAGGGATGATCTCCAGGGACTCCACTCTGCAGGGACCTCTCTCCCCATGTCTCTGGCTTCTTGGTCCTTTGCTTTCTTTCAGGAGATGCAGCTGAACCAAGGCGTCTGGTCCGTGCGAGCGGCAAGTCAGGGGGAAATAGGAGTTACCGGCAGGGCTGAGAAGCTCTGTGGGGTTGGGAGGAGGCTCAGACCGTTTGAGGGCAGCGCAAAGCCCGATGTGCAGGGAGCCAGGGCTCACACGTGCCTCAGACTGACCTGCAGCAGTGGGGCAGGACATGGGTCCCTCTGAGCCCCCCTCATACAAATGCCTGCTGCTGGAGAAGGTCCAGCTCAGTCGCTTGCCCCGTGCCTGGCACACTCACCTCCCAGGATTACCAGAGCCCTCAGCACTGCTGGTGCCCAGGGAAACCCCCAGCACCTCGGCCCTTGCTGGTGCCCCCTCCACAGCAGGACCCTCCCCAGGCCTGGTGTTCCACCCAGTCAGGGGCTCGACTCCCTCTTCCAGCTCCAGCCCCACCTCTGTCAAGGAACGTGACTGTGCAAGGCAGGAGCACGTGTTTGAGCAATCTTTGCAGGGTCTTCAGTTAGGAACACACGGATGGTGGGACCCCCGGGACAGGGGACCAGAGGCTTACATGGGCTCACAGCGGGGCCAGGGTGCCCAGCAGCCTGAGGGATGAAACTGCATCTCTGCTGGTGGGCTCCCTGTGTGGAGCTGCCCCTGCCCCACGCAGATGTGCCCAGGCCCGCCGGGGCTGGGGACCAGCACCAGTGGGGCCTGTGTTAGTGGGCAGGGGTCCGATGGGCCAGCCAGAGCCCTCCGCTACACTCTGTCCCTCTGCTCAGCCCCTGAGCCATAGCTGACCCTTTAAGATCCCCCGACATTCCCTACTTGTCCCCCAGTGCCCCCCTTCTGCCCCCTGACCACACCCCTCTAAACTGCTGTGCCTCCCTTGGTTCTCCCCACCCATCCTCCAGTGCCCCCTACTCCCCCCAGTGCCCCCCTTTTCCCCTGATACCCCCCCACTGTGTCCCTGGGCAAGTGCTGTGGGGGGGCCCAGCATGGCAGGACACCGGGGAGGGCAAAGCCTGCTGTGGTGGTATGGTCAGGGCTCTCCTGGGCTGTTCCCTGCGCCAGCCCTTGCTGGTGCCAGAGGTGGTCATGCCGTGGTGGGAGGGGTGGCAAGGGGATCCCCATGGGCAGTGGGAGGCAAGGCCCCAGGACCCCATGGGGAGACCCCTGCTCTGGGGTCTGTCCCGGCATGACTGCGTTGTGCCCAGCCCATGAAGATCCGGGAGGGGCCATGCAGCTGGCAGCCCCCAGCCTCGGTGTCACCCACATGTGGTCCCGCCAAGCACAAGGGTGCCATCGGTGGAAAAAAGATACACTGCCCTTTAGGCATCTTGTGCTGAGCTTTATTTAATTAACTCCTTGGTGCTGGCTGGGGACAGGTATCGTGCAGAGACTCCTCTAGTGCCTGCTTCACTCGCGGGTCCTTGTTGTGCTGCAGTCCCAAGAGAGCTGGAAGGACACAGGCAGTGCTGTGGGGACCTGGTCCTGGCCAGGCGCTCCCCTGTCTGCTCCGCTCCAGGGATCTTCCCACAAAAACAGACGTCCCAAGGAGCCGGATCTCACTAAAACCCTCTGAACCCTTCCTTCCCCACCCCCTGCCTTACCTCAGCAAAGAAGGCTGTAGCTGTCACCCGCAGCTTAACTGAGCAGGAATCCAGCCATGGGAAGAGGGTCTGCTTCAGACAGGGTGATAGAAGCCCAGCATGGACCAGGACGCTGTGCAAGGGAGCACAAGCGAGGGACACACAGTTACCCAGGAAGGCCAGGTTGCCAAAATTCATGTACACCAATGCAGATACTATTCTTCAGCTCAGGACGGCTTCCCAGGCATGCTGGAAGGGTCCTGCAGGCATTTCCCTGGGCACAGCCCCGCAGGAGGCAGCCATGTGCATCCCTGCGACTCTTACCTGGTCAGGAGACGCACCCCATCAGAATGGGTCAGGGGGTCTTCAAGGAGAGCCCACGCTGCCCGATTCATGAGCAGCCGCATCCACTTCTCTGCCATGCATTTGCCTAGCACCAACTCTAAAGCCATAAGGAAAACCCTGGCAAAAGAAACAAAACACAAACCCAGTCAAAACACAGTCAAACAAAACAAGAAAAAAATCAAAACAGCAGCAGCACCACAAAACCAAAGAAAGATCAAATCACTGCAGTTTAGGGGAAGATTTCTCTTTAGCAGAGCTAAATACCCCGGGAATGATGCTTCGTAGACTGCAGCTAACGACACTGGCATTTTCATCATGCCCCAAACCCACTGAAGCAGAAGAAACTCCACGCCCCTGGACTGACTCCATGCTAGAGAACCAAGGCAACACCTAATACCTCTTCCCACCAGCATTTTGTGAAGAATGATGCCATTGCCCGCAAGAGTCATGCTCCCCCCCGGTGGGGGTCCGCTGAGGGAGTGCAAAGCTATCATGCATGCAAGGGTATGCAGAAGGCAAGATGACAGCCGTCCACAGCACGAGCTGCCTCAGACCTTCCTGCCTGGGAGCTGGAGTTTCCCCATGAAGGAGCAGAAGTAAACCCAACCACGACGAGCAGTTTGCTCATCTAGGAAGCGGGGCAGGCAAAGCCCTCCCTCAACCCCACAAAGGCACGTGCCTTGGCGAGGGGAACCGAAGCCAGCCCCTCCATCTGCCCCTTCGGCTCCTTACCTGCACGGCTTCTCCTCAAGCACCTGGCCCTTGAGGAACAGTTGTCTTCCGCCTTCTCCCAGGGGGGAAAGCAGCCGCTCCTCGCCCAGGGTTTCACTGGCCCACCTCAGGAGGCTGGGAAGGAGGTGGGGAAGCAGCTGCCTGAGCTCCTCTGTGCTCCTCAGGGCAAGCACCACTTCGGAGATGGCATGGGTGATCTGCAGAGAACCGTGACCAAGAAGCCCCTCTTCAGGCAAGGCCTTTTCCCACCAGCCTGGTTCCCCTGCCTGCCTGGGGCAGGGGGGTTACTGTCCGCAATTGTCACTTCTGCAACAGCCTTGTGGCTCAGGAGCACAACACTGTCCCAGCTCCCCACACTGCTTGAGGCCGGCCCAGCACAGCGCCCTGGGAGTCTCCAGGGGCATCTGCAAAGGGCACCTGACTCCCCCTTTTCCGAAGCAGGAGTTACAAAGCAGATGCAAAGCTACAGAAACGTGTCTGCCATTGAACGTACCATCAAAGTCTCCAGAGCAGTCTCATGGTTGTGCCACTCACAAGCGGAGGAGTTGGTCCCCAGGCAGTTGTTTCGTGCTCTGTTTAGTTTCTCCACTAAGCACCTCAGGACCTGAATCCCAATGGTGCTTCTCCCCAGGCTCCTCCACAGCTCCACTGTGTCACTGCAAGGGAACAGATGTTCACCCCTGAGCCCGTATCTTCGCAGTCCTGCAGTGCCCTCAAACCTTCTCCTCCTCTGCAATGGGGCTTACAACGCCCCAGTCACGGCAGAGACACAAGCACGCAGTCTTGCAACACTCAAGACAGCTCAGGCAGAAAAAAGACCTGCTTCTTAACTGGGCCACCCCAGTGCACGCAAGCTGTGGGGTCTCTGTTTGACTACAGTGGGGAAGTGGCTGGTGCACGTACCTGTCCATGGGCAGACCTTTCCGGAGGAGACTGCTGATGACGGGCTCCTGGTGAAAGTGGGCGAGGAGAAACACGGCCCAGAGCAGGAAGGGCCTGTGGGTGCTCTGCCGCATGTAGGTGCAAAGGGTCTTCAGGATTTTTGGCACCTGAATGGAAATGGAGGAGAAAGAAGGGCTCGGTGCATCCTTTACCCCCTCCTGCGGGGCCCAGACACAGTCATTCAGCACAGGACCAGTGCCTGCTCCCGTGACACAGAGTCCAGACCTAGCTTGAAACCTCACCCCTTCCACCCTGCCTGGCCCTGGCTCACGTCTGGAGCTGGGTGTGCTCTTGGCAACTGTGCACACGTACGCACACATGCACGCGCTCACACGCACAGACTCAGTCACTGCATGTGCCTGGGCCCAACCGTACGAGCAGCTGCGTGCCCTTGTGCACACAGAGGACACGGGCACGTTTCACACCCAACGCTTGAAGAACTCTCCCCACATGTGTGTAGTGATGCAAGAGCAAAACCAAACACGCTCTTTGAGACCCTGAAGTCGCCTTGCAGGGCCTCTGCAAGGGCACCTGACTCCTTCAGCAGCCCCTTGGCTCGACACACAGGTGGCATTTCTTGAGCCTGTGCCAACTGCACAGGGTGTCGTTAAACAGCCAACAGGAGCAAAGACAAAGTCAAATGGGAAAAAGGTCGCCTTTACCTCCTGGACTATTTCCTTCCTGCATTCCACCAGGAAGATGAACACCCACTTCCATAGTGGCTTCACACACGTGGGTGTGACGTGCAGCAAGCTGGGCAGGACCGCAGTCAGAAAGTCCGTAGCCTGCGCTGGAGGGATGCACTTGCAAACAGCCTGGAGAGAAGTCAGGAACAAGAGAGACCACGTCACAGCTCTGCTCCAGCAATTCAGAATGGAAAGGAAACTTGACAGAACTGTTAGTTCGGCAGTCGTGCAGGGGGCAATCACTTTTTCCTCCTGCTATGCATACAGTGCTGTTTACATCTGATGCAGCTACCCGATTGGGAAGTGTCGCCCCCCATGTTGTTTGCTTATTATGTACCAAATTTGTATTCTGACAAGAGCAATCACACACGCACACATATACGGTATCTGCTCCAGCATGCCTGAAGGACAGTCTTGTCTCAAAGCCTCCTGCTACTTGCTAACAACAGCCATCCTGGACAGCTTGCTCTGGAGACAGCGAGGGATGCTGGAGGGGAGCAGGGAGATGTGCAGGAGCCCAGGAGCTGGGCCCCCACCCCGCTCTTTTGGGGCCAGTTACCTTTGCTATTTTGGCGCAGGTCTGCACGGTGTCTGGGCTGTTCAGCTCCTCACCAAGGCACCTGATCTCATCTGCCTGAGGCACCACCTCCATGGTCCTAGCTGGAACAAACACCAGGAGAAAAGGGGAGTCACACCCACAGAAAGGCAACCTCTGGCCCTAGATACTGCTCAAGGAGAACCCAGGGGGTGGCAGTGAAAGCCACAGGGAAACCCAGGGCCCTCCTGAACTCGGTGCAGCAGGATTTCCTGAGCCCGATAAATGGCTGACAAATCCCGGGCTGGAAAGAGCCCTCTTCCTCCTCGAACCATTTGTTGGGGCTTCAGGGTTTCAGCAGCTACTGGCCTCTGATCCCAGCAGCTGTGTCCCCTGTTCCCACACAGGCCACCATCGTCTCTGGGAGGCAGGAAACCTCCCCGTGACTGCCTCAGCACAGGCAGACCCTGCTGCCTGAAGAGGAAACGGTTCAAACACAACCCTTTGCGGCACTCCCCGGGCCTGCAGTTCAGATCCCTCTTCCCTGCCCAGTTTGCTCTGGGCAGCAAATTGGTTTCCTCTCTTGTGCTCAGCAGGAGAGTTCTTCCCTGGCGGCGATGAGTTTGGATAGTTTGCCTGGGGAGCTGCCTGTCTCTCCAGGCTCAAGGCAGGGAGCAAGGGGGAAGGCACCCTCTGGAATGTCAGGGGCCTCATCCGAGCGAGTTGTCTGACCACCCTCTGTCTCTCCTGGAACATGGAGGGGGGCAGACATGGAGGGGGACAGTCCCCAGCATTGGTGGCAATGTCCTGCTCTCAGACAGCAGTGGGGGATGGCCCTGACCAACCGCACACATGCGCTGCGGAGGTGGGACTCAGCGACCCTCTCCCAGGGATCCTTCCTGACATGTCCAGGGAGGCCGAGGGCTAACAGGGTGGGGGCACAAAACCAGCCAAGCACGTTGCCTCCCGCTTCCCTCCTGGGGACAGGGCCTGGCCCTGCAGGATCCCAGTGGTGCCAGGCCGGGAAGGGAGGGAGGATCAGGCTGAGCAAGGCTGGGAAGCGCCCACTCTCCTTACCTTGCATTTGGAGAAGGTAGCCAAGGCAGACCCATGCCCTCTGGCGGGACGTGGCCAGGCAGTCGCTGGTCAGAGTTGCCAGCAATCCCACCAGGGAGCCGAACCGCTTGCAAGGACGTCCTCTCTGCAGGGGAGAGCAGCAGGAAAAGGGTCGCAGGCAGCCCCAGCACCCGCTCGCCTCTATCGCCCATCCTGCTCCCTGAGCAGCGACTGGGCAGAGGGGCAGGCAGAAGGGCTGCCCCGTAATCCCTGGAGCCCCAAAACCCAGCACCCAGTTGGGCAGGGTTCCCTTCTGGGGCCATGAATGGTGGGAAAAGGGCGCCAGGGCACGCGGGGGGGCTCTACTCACCATGAGCTCGAATCGCTCCTTGCAAGCTCCCAGCACATGGGCACAAACCTGCAGGGCTCTCTCCCGCTCCCATTCGTTGGCTGAGGTGAGCCAGCCCTTCAGGACCTGAGGCAGGGTGCATCTCTCTCACAACAGGCATCTTTCTCTCCCGGAGATCCCTCTCCAACTCCCTCCTTCTCTGGCCCCTTCCCAGTGCCAACCCCAGCCCCACCGAGCACTGGCACTGCTGCCTCCACTGCCTCGCTCCCTCCAGCTGCCTCTGCCCTGAGGCTGCTGTTGCTACACTGCCAGCGTCTCCCCACTCCAGCCTTCCTCCAGGCTGCTCTCAGCCAGCTCAGGGCTGGCTCTGGGCTTTCCCTCCATCAGGGCCCACTGCTCTGCCTGGCCTGAGGCTGCAGTGGCCGGGCGCTCCCGTCCCCCAGCTCAGCCCCTGGCCCCGGCCAGACGCACAGCCTCAGAGCAAGGAGCCAAAGCCCCACATTCCCGCAGGAAAGGTATCCACCTCCTAACACCCTCTAAGGCCTCCACTCTCTGCCCCTGAAACACTTTCCCTCTTGCCCCACGGCTACTCACATGGACCATGTCATCAAAGCAGGCAGAGGTCACCTCTGCCTCCAGAAAGGCTTCTAGGAGATGGCCCAGATCTTCCACGCATCTCCTGTGCAGAAGCTGAAAGCAGGAAAGCAGAGCTGAGGTTCTGCATCATGGGGGCTGCCGGGGCGCACTGAGGTGGGATCCTGACCCAGGGGTGGGCAGGCACTGGCCAGCGGGTACCTGCATGTTCACAGCTGCCCTCACTGTCTTCCTGCCCTTTTTCATCCGCTCCTTGGAAGGACAGGACAAGACAGTCTGGCAGCACACTGCCAGCAGCTTGTGATTTTCCTCCCGCCTCAGAGGTGGCCTCAGCTTGCTGGCCAGAGGAAAAAGGAAGAGAAAACACAAAGGAGATTTACTGTCTCCAGAGTGGCTCAAACCACATCTGGGTTCCTCCTAATCGAGGGCCCCAAATCCAACACACCCCCGCCCACGCCAGCAAGCACTGCCTTCAGCGCCAGCAATTCCTGCCTCCTCCCAGGCAGCAGGCAAACCCCTGCCCCCAGGTTAAGGAACCTCGGGGGCTCCCTTCCTGTGGGAGACACCCGACATGGGGAACACCCTCCCACTCCACAGCCCCAGCAGCTCCCGGCCCCATGCTCAAGGCCACTGGGGCTGCCCCAGCCAGCTGGGATGGGGCACACTGGGAGTCCCCACAGCCCGGGGAACAGACCTCACCTCAACTCCTCCAGGGCCTGGAACACTCCATACACCAGGGAGTCCCAGGGCTCCCCCTTGATCCAGTCCTGCAAGTCCCAGAGAGAGAAGCACAGAGTTGGCAGGGGCATGAGACAGCCCTCCCCCCTCCCCTGGGGACAGGCTCTGCTGCCAGGCCTGGGCAGACACTGCCCCGTCACCCCCACGCATCCCCAAAGGCACCGCAGGAGGGCCCCTGCTCCCCAACCACAGCCACCCAGCACCAGCACTCAAGAGCCCCACCAGCTCCGGACACAGCTCCAGGAGCTCACGTGAAGCCCAGAGACCATCGTGCCTCTGGGGTAACGAGTCCGATGGCACAGCCCAAAACTCCCCCGTGCGACCACCCCGGCTACAGGCACTCACCAGCAAGGTCCACGTTGCCTCCTGCTTTAAGGACAGCTCAAATCTGCCGCAGTTGCCCACAGCCTGGATGGCACAGCTGACCTCGGTGATGCTCTGCACCAGGGCGAGCTTGAGCTGCAAGTCCTGAGGCCAAAGACAGCAAAGCACCCCTTCAACTCTTTGAAGGGCTGAGAGGTGGAAGAAGAGCATGGGCAGGGGAAACCCATGGGGGGCTGGATCTGGACGTTGAGGACAAACCCTTCCTTGGGAGATCTTTAGAAAGGGACCGTCCACCTCGGTGCACCCCAGCCCCAAGGGGCTGAAGCTGGGACACCCAGGCATCCCTGCCCTGTGTGCCCCATGCTCCTACCCTCTGTTTAGCTCTGGAGAGCCGCAGGATGTTGCCCACGATTTCTTTATCCACGCGGGTGAGCAGCTGCTCCTTGGGGGCACGCAGTGCAATGCCGCTGTAGGTGCACATCAGAGCAGCACGAATGGCCTGGGCGCTCTCCATCTTCTGCTGCTGCTGGACCTGTGTCAACAGAGATGCCCTGAGAGGTCAGCCCCGGGACTCTGGCAGGCTCCTGCGGCAGGCCCTGCCCTGCACCCTCACCAGCTCCTTGTTTCCCTGGGCACCTCCCAGCAGCTCCCCAGGCCACTCCTCGAGCTGCGAGTTCCAAGGCCAGAAGTTGTTCCCATCCCACAGCCTGGGATCTCGCATGGGGATGGGGATGAGGTGCAGCCAGCATCGCACACACTGCTGGCTCTTTTACCACTGATTTGAGAGGTCGGGGAGCTGCCTGGAACCTTTCTGTGGAAAGGTATCTGACAGAGCCTGTCACGGTCCTGCTCAGACACGCAGCCCGTGCTCGTCAGGGGTGCAGATGAGCCCACTCTGCTCACCTCCCCAGGCCAGGCTGCACCGCTCTCTCTGTAGGGCCCTGCCCTGCCCTGAAAGGCTTCCCCACAGCCCCCAGGTGGGGAGCAGAGCCAGCGAGACTTCACCAGGCTCCTGCTCTTGGCCCTCAGCTTTGGGGAAGGGTCAGAGTGTCACACCGTGCCCACCCCCTTGTCGCCAGCTCCTGCTGAAGTTAAGTCAGGGGCAAGGTGGCTGCAAGCAAGCAACCGCTGCAGCTGCCCCAGCTGGGTGGCTCTGATCCACCCGGTGTCAAACCCCCTCCTCTCCAAAGACACCTCAGGGGCCCCAATGCCAGGACGTCCCCTCTGAAACAGAGGTCTCGGCTAGCTCTTACACGAATGCTTATCTCAAGGCAGCTGCCACAACTTGGCTGCTGCAGGTGTAGAAGTGAAAGAAGGCCAAAAAAGGAAAGCCAAACAGGGAAACCCTGGCTCCTTTACCTTCCAGCCCATGGAAGTCTGATAAAACCAGCCTCTGGTGAAAGCGGTGGAGAACATGTTCACTGTGTCCAAGACCAGATGGAAGTGGCTCTCAGCCGTGTGGGACACAACAGAAATCATTCCCTGCAACCACAGAGAAACAGGGAGTTGGCTCCAGCCCAGGCACTCGGCCATGGCCAGCAACAACGGCCAGGCAGGACATTGCGGCAAGGGGGAAATGGCAGCAAGGGGGAAATCGAGGTCTGGAGCAGCCCTGCCTCTCCCCCAGGAACAGGCAGAGGATGCGCAGGACAGGAACATCACCTCACCTGGGCTTCAGACAGCTGCACAGGGTTTGTCTCCTGCAGGAACCTCAGCACCTGCCCTTGGACGTGTCTGAGATCCTGACAAGCTGCCAGCACTGTCCCAAGGGCCTTGTACAGGAAAAGCTGCAAGAGAGGAGGCCACGTCCGAGATGTGGTCATGGACCGACCTGTCAGGAAAGGTCTGGCCCCAGACAGACCCGACCACCCCTGGTGGTAGCCAGCCACTGGAGTAGCCCAGGGAGGTGCATTTTGGGGGCAAGAGAAGGGGAAGCAATGAAAACCGCCTGCGTGGGCAGAGCCCCAGCCCTGGCGCGGGGCAGGAGACACACCTTCTCCCAGGAGCCGGGGGCAGAGCTGCCCAGCTGCTGGCTCAGCTCCTGGCTCAGGCCCATGGTCCAGGCCCTGTCCTCGATGGGCTCCAGTGACGCTCGCAGGAACTGTGGGGAACAGAGAGGAAGCGAGTGTTCCCCTGCCCTTGGCCAGGATGCTTTCTACGCTCGCATGTCCCGGGACTCTGCTGAGGGGAGCTACTGGGAACGGCAGACTCTTCCCCTGCCCCACCCAGCCCTCTTTTCACCAGCCTCCCTCTTCTCCTAACACCTCAGGCGAGACCTCCCCGGCATGCCAGACATAGAGGAGGAGGCAGTGCTAAGGCGTGTGCCACAGCGATAGAGGGCATTAGCCATCAGCCGTGGCACGTGCGCAGACAGCAGCTCCTCTGAGCGGGCAGGCACCTACTGCGGGGGGAGGCACAGGGCACTCAGGAGGTGCCCCCAACTCCTGCTGCCTACACAGGCAGCCCCGAGCTTCCTCCCACAACTTTGTCTGTTCCCTCTTCTCCCCCTCTATTTGTGACACCCCCCAAGGATGCTGTACCTTGAGCACACGATGCTCCCACTCTGCAGAGTCCAGGGACCTCTTGGTTTTCCCTAGAAAGCAAGAGGAAGCAAAAGCCCTCGCTGCTATTTAAGCTCACACCAAAGACGAGCCCTGTGGTCTCCTCTGCGGTCAGACCTCCCAACATTCCCAGGCCATCAGGCTAGAAAGGGCCTACAAGCACCTACACCAAAGCCCTTGTGAGGCCAAAGACACAGGAGGGATCCCAGGAACATTTGTCAGGGCCACTGATTTGCAGCTCTTCTCCCAGGCTATTGCCAAGGACAGCTGCTGCAAACCTGGCCTGGCCTGGCAACTTGGTTCTCCAAAGCCAGGGGCTGCACCCCCTCCAGGAGCACCAGTCCTGTCCCTCCCCCAAACACCACCCCGGCCAGGACATGGGGGTGCCGCCAAGACCTGCCCTCCAAAAGGACATCAACAGCCCCATCCATCCCCTGGGCCAAATCGACACTGGGGGACGGCTGCCCCCAGCCTCAGCTTTGGCTCCCTGGAAGGGGAAAGGCTGCAGAGCAAGTGCTGGGGAACTGGGGACAATTCTCCTCCGTCACGCTGGGAAGCTGCATTTTCCTGACCCCCTTCCCTCCCCCCAGCCTCTCCCTCCCCACCCGCACTTTACCTTCCAAGTACTGCAGCAGGAGGGGGATCTCGGTAGTCCACACCACCCCCAAGGCTCGGTGTATCCTGCCATGCAGGGCCTGCAGCAGCTGCAAGGCAGCGACTGCACGTTCGCCGCTCTTGTGAGGAGCTGCTGCCACCACCTAGGCGAGGGCAGGAGAGAAGGGTCACTCCTGCCACCAGAGCTGCAGTTTTTCCCGGGAGGGAGGGAGGGAGCTCGATGCCGCTCCTGCACCCGGGCTGCTGCTAGCCCCAAGAAAGGAGTGGGATACCCAACGAGCCCAGGCAGTCTCAGGCACACTGCCTCCTCCTTGGGGGATCCCGGCACGGGCCTCAACAGCATCTCTGCCCTGGGCTCCCCCACCACCCCTGGCCAGAAAAGCTCTTTCCCCCGGGCCCCACTACTCACCAGCAGTCGAGCCAGCAGGGCCTGGGGAGCCGGCAGCCGGGCTGTGGGGAGGAAGAAAGGCTAGGTGAGCCAACGAGCCCCTGCCATGCCGTGCCCATCGCGCCTCCGATGCCCCACACAGGGCTGAGGGCTGAGAGCAGCTGTGCTGCCACAGCGCTGACCCGGGAGAAATCCCCAGGGCTGCCCAGCACGGGACGAAGGCAGCTCCAACATGGCCAGGAACAAGCCCCGGCTCGCCAGGAGAGTGCTGCGAGCAGGAGAGACGGGCCTCTGCGCTGGGCAAGGGGCAATGCAGGGCAGAGCCCCTCGTGCCCAGCAGCAGAGCCTGGCTCCGCCCTTTGGTTCTCCCAGGCTTCTGCTGAGGGCTGGCAGGGTGCATGTAGACACAGACTGGCCAAGCCCCTGGCTGAACCCATTAGCTTCTACCTCGCTCCTGGGAGTCCACGGCGTCAGGCTCCTCCTCGTCTTCTTCACACCCTGCGCTCTCCCGTCTCTCAACTAGGGCTTGGAGACAGCGGGAGAGCGGGATCAGCATGCCGCTGTACTGGGCTGGCACTACGTACTGCAGCAGCCTCGGCCACAGGAGCTGCAGAGAAGAACCAGGCAATTCACCACATCAGCATTTCTATTCAGCTTGAAGACAAAAGTGACAGTCTGCTTTTCCCTGAGCCTTGTGTGCTTCAGCACATGTGAGGGGAGAGGTTCACAGCATGGGGAAGCACGAAGAAAAATGTCCTGAAGGCAAGAAGTGGCCACAGCAGCAGGGCACAGGGTGACTTACTTTGGTCATCCCTCTCAGAGAGACGTCCAGCGAGCCCAGGATGTCCACACACAGGGCTCGAAGAGCTCCTTCCTCCGGTGTTACCCAGGCAAAAAGGCCTCCTGCCACCTGTAAGACAGAGTTGGCAAAACCCCTGTTACTCTCAGCTCCCGACCGACAAGGCTCAGGCATGGCCTCACCAGTGCTCCTGCGCCAACCTCCCAGGAGCACTGACCTCCAGAAGGAGGACAAGAACGGCCAGACCCAGCTCGGGAACCACTTCCCAGACCCTGGGAAGGACTAGAAAGCCCTGGAGCAAAGCAACACGCACAGATCCCCCGGTTGGAGGGAGGCTCTAGCCAGAGGGAAGGTCCTCAGCAAGTCAGCAAAAGGCTCAGCCATGCCCATCCTTCATCTCCTGGGCACCCAGCTGGAAACACTCACCAAAGGGACTGCCAGACGGCCTGTCCCCTTGCCAGAAGGGATGCGGGTCCCCAGACTGCTATTGGATGGGCAGGGCATGCTTTGGAGGGCCAGAGTATGAGAACACCACAGAAAGATCCTCTAGCCAGGCCCATCTGGCTGCAGTGGCTGTGTTTTGCTGATTGTCTGTGAGCACTTAAGGATGGAGGATGTCCTGTCCCTAGAAGACCCCTCCCTTTGCAAGGCAGCTTTGCTGAAGGTGTCTGTGGGCACAGCTCAGCCTGTGGGGTGCGCAGGCAGCCCCACAGTCCCAGGTGGCACGCCCGGGTGCAAACCCTCATCATTCACTGACGTCTCCACCAACATCAGCACACACACACACGAGGAACAGCCATTTGCAGGTCATTCCAATGGCAGCGCCGGCGCTGATGGCCCTGCAGCGTGGAGCTCTCCATGCTCAAGGATGCCTGCAGAAGCTCTCAGCACAGGCCAGGCACTGCTGGAAGCCCCAGGTGTCTCGCTCTGCCCTTACCAGTCTGCCTGAGGTCCGGCTGAACTCGCTGAAGATGTGCCCCACCACATCCCATGCCCAGCAGCTCTGGGAGCCAGAGCTGAGCAGCTCCCGGATGAACTCCAGAACTGCCCTCCGCACCTGCCAGGGGAGAGCGTGGTTACGGTCCTCCTGTTCAAAACCCAAAGGGAAACCACCTTTGCTTGGGGGCAGCCTCTGTGGCTCGCGGAGAGATGACAAGCGCACGGCAGAAGCTTTCGCTCCGGCCATCAGGGCTGGGCTTTAGCACCAGGCTGGACGGGCATTTGCTCCACAGAGCACAGCGACCTCCCTGCTCCACTCTGCCAGCTCTCCCCAGGGAGAAGCCATCACCCACTGCCTGGGCAATGCGCCGGCACTTCCCCAGGCACCCCAGCTCTGCCCTGAGGGAAAGGCTTCCTCTGCCTCCCCTGGTGGCACTGTCCCTTCCCAAACCAGCTCACCTGGGCACTGGGGTGGTTGCACACTGACTCCACGGCCTCCATCACCTGGGGCAGCTTCTCTCTCACTGCAGGTGCTGGAAGAGATATGGAGAGGTGTGCATTGAGGCAGAGCCCCAATGGCAGAAGCTTCCAAGTTTTTCGCACACCAACGGGACAGAAAAGCGGGGCCTGACTCTGACTTCACAGGAGGCAGCGGCATAGCCAGAGCGACTCCATTTCTAGAGGCACAGCTGTTTTATAGGGACTGAAAGCTATGGTAATATGGTAACACAGAGCACGTGAGAAATGACTTGGGTACAAGCAGCTCCTGTGCACCAGCCCACCCGCCCACCCACCAGCCTGCCCGTGTTACTGAGCTTGGAGCATCATCCCTGGTGTGCACCATTTCTAACTGCTGGAGGAGAGCTCGAGCCCTGTCGCAGGGCGTCAGCTCGGCTGGGGGACCCGCTCTTTGCAGCTCCTTTTGGGTGCAGGTGCACCGCTTTCAGCCTGTTCCTGCTCTCAGCCCAGCAGCCCCAACCCCTGCCTTCTGTCCCTGCCCATGGCACTGACCGTCAGAGTGGGCCAGCGCTCCCAGCAGGCCCAGGGCTGCCACGCGACCGGCCTTGCTCCCACCGCTCTCCGGGGAGTGCAGAAACATGCCCGTCTCCTCAGGGCATATTCGTGCTGCAGGGAAGAAATCGCATTCTGCACTAGCAGGCAGCTGCCTCTGACTGCCAAGGACAGGGAGAGAGCCGCCACAGCACGACGGGGGATCGCCCAGTCTCCTCGCCTTACCCTGCAGCGCGATGCAGCGGGGAAGTTCTGCCTTAGGGGCCAGGCCAGGCTCTTTGGTCACGTCAGGGAGCTGTGGGAACAAGGTCTGTTTTAAAGAAATCTGCATCAGCATTGAGGGGGACTGAAAAGAAAGGGTGCTCTCTGCCCTCCTCTCCCAGAGTCCTGCTGCGACTTGGCTGAGAGGGAAATCACTGTGGGAACAGGGCTGCCCCTCAGGCCCATTCCGAACAGCCAGGATCAGGCCTCCTGCAGCCTTAAGGAACCTACGTGGCACCTGTCTCACAAATCCTGGCGTGTTCCTGGCCTGCAGGAAGGTCTGTGAGACAACGGGGGAGGAAGAGGAGGCTAAAGCTACTTAAAGGCACTTGGGAAGGGAGAAATCCAGCACATCTGGGAGAAGGGGAGTCCCTAACAGCAGCTCCCAGGGAAAACCACAAACCCTCCTGGATGGGGCTTCTTGTTTGCCCTCCCCTCAGAGCAGCATCGGCAGGGTCTCTTTCCTCTGAACAGAGCCCGCTGTTGACAACTCCGTTTCCCGGCACTTCCCACTCATCAGACCTCAGCCCTCACTGGACAGGACTGGACATAGCGCTGGGCATTAGGGCAAAGCTCTTCCCACACACAGAGCGCTACAGAGATGGCAATGCCTCCCTTCCTGAGAAGACAAGCCCGGGGGACTCTTGCCTCCCTTCTGGCCCCTCCCCGCATTTCTCTTTTCTTGCCCAAAGAGTGAGGGGAAGTCTCAGGCCTCCTCTGCTCTCCCCCTCCCTGTTCCTTCTCTAAGGCCTTCCCAGCTCCTCCTGGCACCCCACAGCTCCCCAGTGCCTCGTGGCACTCGCGCAGACCCACCCCAGCAGCCACGTCGGGCCCTGCGCAACACCTCACCTTGTTGACCCGGGAGGTGTCTCGGACCTCCTGAGATTGGTGCAGCAGCCAGAGGAGCTGCTCCCAGGCATGCTCGCGGTGCTGCTCCTCACGCAGCAGGACCTCCATCATGGCAGCCACCGCCCTGAGCACAGCCTGCTTGTCCTGAAGAGGGAAGGGAGAGGCTCTGCTTGGAGGGCTGAAGGTCTGCCTAGCACTCAGCATCGCCTGCACACCAGTCTGCCCTTCCCACTGGGAGGGGTTTCCCTTTCCCTTCTGCCCTGCAGCAGAAGGGCTCACTCCAGAGGAGAGAGAGCAGTTCCCCACGCTCGCACCCCAGCCCTCCCTGCAGAAAGGCCCCAGGACTCAGCTGCTTCCTGCCAGAGAGCCTCCAGCCCCAGGCACAGTGACAGCAGGCTCCCGGCCTGGGATGCTTTCTCATTCAGACCGCTCCCTCCCCTCACCCCTCTGCTCGCACCCCACCAGCCACAGACAGACCCACCAACGTGGACATCCCCGCTGTGGCCCCAGGCGTGGAAAGCAGCACTTCTTACCTCTTCTTCCTCGCAGCCCAGCCAATTTACCAGCGCGTAACGGAAGACTGGGTAAATGTCTTCACAGAGCTGCGCTTCCCCGTTGCGAGGGAAGGGGCATTGCTCCTGGCTGCCGAAGTATGTATTGACCCCTTTTGACCATTGCTCCAGAACTGCACCAGGAGAAAGGGAAGGGCAGCACGTGAGAGTCTGCAGCAGGGACGGTACCTTGCACCCTCACCCAAGCCTGCTCTAAGGATGGTCCCAGGCTCGGCAGGGCTCAGCCCAGGACCAGATCTGCATCTGAGGCCAAGCTGTGCCCTTGAGGTGTCTGGTTTCAAACAGCCCACTGTTTCTCTCCTCCTCCCCATCCTTTTCCTCCTCAATGGCCTGTTCCCCTCCAGTATTTCCCAGGGGAAACAGGGGAACAGAAGCCATGGGAAGGGACCCAGGAGTTCCCCTGTGCAGCACCGTCACGTCCTACCCACAGAAACCTCCGGGGCTTCTCCCGCTCCTTCTGCACACTCACAGAGGTTTGGGATCGCCAAGGCCTGACCTCGCTGTGGGCTGACACCTGCCATGTTCCCTCTGAGATCACATGGAGGCATCAACGGCCACCCCAGCCCCTGACCCTGGGACCCCAGCTAAGGAGCCGACACTCACCACTGCAGACGGCGCGCAGGATCCGGCCACTCCCCACCCGGCTCAGCATGGCACGCACGGCAAGCAGCGTCATTCCCACGAAGGGGATGCACCGCAGGGCTGCAGAGAAGGCAGGGACAAAGGGACCGAGAGGGTCAGTGAGAGACACGGGAGACTGGGGTCGATCCCTGGCAAGGCTGGGGCTGCTGGGCCATGTGGGACATGCCAGAGGGTGTGGGGAGGGCTGCCTTCCCCAAGGGGGACACAGGAAAGCCCTTTAGGGAAATGGGGAGGACAGTGCGGGGCAGAGACCCTGCGGGTTTGTCTCCAGTGGGTTCCCACCCTCCAGGAACCAGGACTGGGCTAGTAAGGCAGAGCTGCCGGCCAGCCCTGGCACAGAGCAAGGAGGCATGGCGACTTCATAGCCCCCCAGTTCAACACAGAGCCTTCAGGAAGGGGGAGGGTGCTTTCTCCCCGTTATCACAGACCCCTACCCAAACCAAGAGGCCCAGGGTGCCGTACCGTAGCTGCGGGCCATTTTGCCCAAGGTGAGGAGCACGATCTCATCAGGGACCTTCCCCATGGCCTTCAGGTGGCTCTGGAGCTCAGACATGACAAAGTGGAAGCGGGAGCGGGCCAGAGCCACCAGGACGTCGCTAGCAGCCATCTTCACATCATCTGTCACACCCTGAAAAAGTGCCACAAGTTAAACACTCCCGAGAAAAAGGCTGAGGCACTCGGACAGGCTGAACGCCCCTGTCTCCCCTGCAAGACCCCTCGGGGCAGTTTGCTCAGACCGGGCGCCTGCTGCCTCTTGTACCCTGGGGTAGGCGAGCAGCTCCCCAGTGAGACGCGGGAGGCTTTTCCCTAGCACAGCCCTGTGCTGCTGCCTTCTCTCCCTCTCTGCAGAGATGCCAGGAACAAACTGTCACAGACTCAAGGACCCCCTGGGGCCTCTCCACGGGGCTGCTGGGTTCCCAGGGCTGTTCCTCAAGTGAGCTTGAACCCAGCTCTCGCTCAGTTAGAAACAGCCCCGCGTCCACCTCTCTGCACTACTCTCTGCATCTCCTCTTCAAATTCCCTATAAGGAGGAGTCCCCTTCGGACCTCCACTGGGTCTGAATAGTTGAGGAACATCTCTGTGCTGCTCTGGATTTCCCCAAAAACCAGGGCCAGAGGCAGGCTGCTTTGGCGGCCTTGAAAGAGAACAAGCTCACCTGGGCTGCTCGCATGTCACTGGACACCTCTGCTATCAGGCGGTTCACGACACCGCTCTGCAAACTGCCATCGTCTCCTTGCAAGAAGCTCTCCAGCTCCCGGTATGTCTCCACTCGGTCACCCTGGGGACAGACCACACATAGGAGTGATGGGACTTGCTTTGCCCTCGTTGCCAGGGACCCACGAGAGAGACCTACTGCCCCCCAAATCATCTCTCTGCCATGGGCACGAGGTACGAGCTGCAGGCATCGGTCAGGACAGCCATGGGGAACGGCAAGATCTTCCACAGCACCTCTGACACCACCAGAGAGCCAGACAGGGAGGTTGATTCCACCAGGGTAAAAGGCCATGCGGGAGCCTAGGAAGTCGGTCCTGAGGATGGGGGATGGTGGAGGTCAGACGGACAGTGCCAGGCGAGGAAGAGGAAGATGTGGGAATGAGACCAGTCCCTGAGGAGGGGGAGCCATGAACTCCCTGCACCTTGGGGCACAGTGTCGCTCCCCTCGCACAGGCAGGAGCCCAGGCGCTGGGACAGTTCTGGAACCAAAGCTAAAGTGGGGCCTTGAGCGCTTGGGCAAAGGTGCTGGAGAGATGCTGGGATTTATGCCAGAAGCTTTGCCTTGTCCAGGAGAGCACTGCAAGCTCCCAGGGAAAGGAGGGAGGGAGCAGTGGCATTAGTCCAGCTGGAGCGGCAGGATCGGCGCTTGGGGACGAAGCGCCTGCAGGAGGGCAGAGGTGCCATCACGCGAGATCCCCCTCTGCCACGGCACCTGGGGAAGTCAAGGGCTTGGAGGGGAGCCCTCGAGCCCCCTTGTCTCACCTCATGGTCTTGCAGCCGCTTTAGCAGAGAAGCCCCACTAGCCACAAAGGTAGTGACGGCTTCAGGGACAGCCTTCTTTGCTCTGCCTCCATCCTCAGGATGTGCAGGTCTGGACTGAGAACCAAAGCACGGGCAGAGAGCTGGAAGAAAAGAAAGAAATGGTTTTGCTGGCTGCAGGGCTTTGCACCAGGGAGGGGAGAGGATCTTCCCAGCCTCTCCCAGCACTAACAGCCCGTGCTGGGCTGTACTGGCAAGAGGGCAGTCAGTGGGACGAGGGAAGGGAGTCTTCCCCTCACTGCGGCACTGGGAAGACCGCACTGGCAATACCACACTGGGGGACTGGATCCATTCTGGGCTCCCCAGTGACAGAATGGCAGCAATGTGCTAGAGCGAGTCCAGCACGGGGGCCCCGAGCTGGGCGGGACATGGACATGGGACCCTGCAAGGAGGTGCTGGGAGGGCTGGGGCTGGGCAGCCCCACCAAGAGTTGGCCGGGCCAGGTCGTCTTTGAGCAGTCCCCAGCTGCCCCACGGAGGGCAGGGAGAGGATGGAGCCAGAGCCCTCTCGGAGGTGCCTGGCAGCAGGATGAGAGGTGACGGCGACGCAGCCCCCAGCAGGCAGCAGCCCCCAGCCCCCCACCACCGCCTCACCTCTGAGTGCTCTCATCCTCCTCAGGGCAGCAGGATCCCCCAGATGGACGCACTGCTCTCTCTGGGTCCTCCTCCTGCGAATGCCATGAGAAACTGGGGCAGCACCAGCCCCTTGGGAAGATATAGAGCCTGGCCATTGTGACACCCGTGCGGGGCGCGGCGCCTCACAGAGGGCTGCTGTGACACAGGGACACGTGCTGGGGACACGCCGCGGGGCGGGGACCAGACACGCAGCACCCTGCGGATCCCCACAGGCCCCGAAATGCAGGATTTCCCCATTCTCCATCACTTGAATTCACTCATGGTCCTCGAACAGTTCTAGCAAGGACCTTCTCCCGAGAGCCCTTCCCAGCCCCGTCCCCGATCCACGTCCCCCTCCAGGGACCCGAGGCCACCGGAGCAGTTTGTGCCACCGCTCACAGCCGCACGGCGTTACTCAGCCATCTGGAAAGCCTCGCTGGCACCCAGGGCCTGAGAGCATCAGGCCACAAGCCTCCAGTAAACACGCACGGCAAAGTTTCTCCCCATTTTCCCATTTTCAGCCCAGAACATCAGCACTGATGGGGGGCCCCAGCCCAGCCTGTCTGGGCCCTCGGGGCACAGCTGCTCCTGGCCCATCCCGCCCTGCGGGCCGTGCTGGGCCTTCTCAGGGGAAGGCGCGGGCCCTCGCCCTGAGGCCTCGCAGCACGAACAGGCGGAAGGTGCCCAGCCCAGCCCCGGTCGGGCGCCCTCCTGCTCCCTCCCTCAGTGCCAGTGTCACCGAAATCAGGAATGAAACCCCTTCACACTGGTCTATTAAAGAGCAGGCATTACTTCATTCGGCACCGGGTGCATGGGGGATCTCTCCAGCCAGCATGCACCCCGGGCTGAAATCATGACAGGGATTTAAAACAGGTAACAATGTTAGTTACGCCTACTGCTCCTACCCCTTAACTAACTATTGGTTAGTACCTTTCTTACTTCATCTTACAGATACAGTTCCAATTCCCTACGCATGCCCAGAGGGGAGGGGGCTTATTTGGGTTGGGGGCGTTTTCTAGCTAGGAGGTGTGGGTTTCACATGACAATGAGGCAGGTCAGCCTTAAAACAGTTTTGGCACTCCATTCTATTTTCCTAGACTTCGACCTTGTGGTAATCCTTACTGTTAGTTAGTGGAGACAGTTTTTAACTGTAATTTTATGTCTAAATACCAGGTGCACGCATTACAAAGTATCTTCTTCACATTATTTCCATTCCTTTTACACTACTTTGACCCTGCGTTTCAGGATGTTCTGTAACACCAGCACCAGGCCGAGCCACTGACTGCGGGGGCTGGGGTTGCGGCCGTCAGCTCCTGCTGAGGTGTAGGAGCCCCCAGGTGCGGGGGGGGCTGGCTCTCAGCCTGCGGAGAAGTGGCCTCACCCTCAGCCTGCGGAGAAGTGGCCTGTGGAGAGGGTCCAGGTCGGGCCGGTGCCCTCCCCTGTCCCAGCCCTACTTTCAGGGGCGCAGTGTGATGCTGTGTGGTTACGCACGGGTGGGCCGGGAGCGGCGAGGGGCTTCTGCAAGTAGGTTCCCAAGAGCTCGGTTACTGTGTTGCTCCTCTTCCATACTGCCCCTTCTGCCTTCCGTGCAGCGGATCAGCCTGGGGCTGAGTCAGGTGCGGCGAGACCTTGGCTGTCCCAAACAGGTATTCCCCCCTCGGGGCAAGACGTCTTGGTGCCAGGCCTCTGCAAAGGGAGGACAGACCCTGGGTTGGAAAGGGCAGAGCCAGCCATCAGAGGGGTCCCTCTCTCTCCAGCCAGGTCCCCCACAAAAAGCCAATTCAGGTGCCCAGCAAGCCCCTCTCCGGCGTCAGGGAGGTACTTACCAGGGCAGCTGCCGCTGCAGCTCTTGCTGCTGCCTGTTGGTCTCAGTGACGTGCTTGAATATGTCCCAGCCTGCTTGATGCGGCTCCAGCCTTTCCAGGACCCGGACCGCTCCTGGAGAAAGGTGGCTGCAACAGCAGGGAAAAGTCATCCCTCAGCTTCTGCTGGAGACCCCTTCTGCCTCCACGCCCGTCCGGCCTCTGCACCCACCCACTCCTCCGTCCACCCGCACTTTCGCCCCGTGGTGAGTTTTAGGCCTTGGCTGTGGGGGGAACCCTGGTCATGCCCATGTTAGGAGGAATTAGGTACACTTGCTTACTCTTTTATTACATGAGCAACAAATCACACACACACACAGAATCACAGAATCACCAAGGTTGGAAAAGACCTGTAAGATCATCAAGTCCAACCATCAACAAAAAGAAAAACATACAAACAAAAAAACCCAACACACATCACACACCGCCATGCCCATTAAGCCATGTCCCGCAATGCCACGTCCACACGTTCCTTGAACACCTCCAGTGAGGGTGACTCCACCACTTCCCTGGGCAGTTTATTCCAGTGTGTCACCACTCTCTCAGTAAAGACATTTTTCCTAATGTAGATGAACAGCAGAAAAGCTTTGGAGAAAAGCACTTCTTCAAATCTGTTATAAAGCTGTTATCTTCGAAAGCTACATACTTATTGGGAAGAGTTGAAGAGATGATTTAAAGGGAATATGTGAAGGAGAAAAAATAGTCTGTAAAGACTTACACCTCCTGTGCTTTCCATTATAAACCTCCCCTGGCGCAGCTTGAGGCCATTTCCTCTCATTCTATCGCTAGTTACATGGGAGAAGAGACCAAGACCCACCTCACCATAACCCCCTTTCAGGTAGTTGTAGAGAGCCATGAGGTCTCCCCTCAGCCTCCTCTTCTCCAGGCGAAACAACCCCAGTTCCCTCAGGCGCTCCTCACAAGACTTGTGCTCCAGACCCCTCACCAGCTTCGTCGCCCTTCTCGGACACGCTCCAGCACCTCAATGTCCTTCTTGGAGTGAGGGGCCCCAAACTGAACACAGCATTTGAGGGGCGGCCTCACCAGCGCTGTGTACAGGGGCACGATCCCCTCCCTACTCCTGCTGGCCACACCATTTCTGATACAGGCCAGGATGCCACTGGTCTTCGTGGCCACCTGGGCACACTGCCGGCTCATATTCAGCCGGCTGTCGACCAACACCCCCAGGTCCTTTTCTGCTGGGCAGCTTTCCAGCCACTCTTCCCCAAGCCTGGAGCGTTGCATGGGGTTGTTACGACCTGAGTGCAGGACCCGGCACTTGTCCTTGTGGAACCTCATACAATTGGCCAGGAGAAAATGCAAGGAAAGGATGAGGAGAAACAAAAGGAAATGGATGAGGAGAAAATGCAAGAAAAGTTGAAGGAGAAAGAGAAGGAGGAACACAAGAAGGAAGATGAGGATAAGGAGGAGGAAAAAATAGGATGAGGATGAAAAGGAACAGAACGTGGCAGAGGAGGAGAAAAATGAGAAATGAGCAAGCGGAGGAAGACGAGGTGGTGGAGGAGGAACAGGAGGAGAAGAAATAGGAAAAGGAACAGCAGTAAGAAGAGGAGGAGAAGGCGAAGGAAGAAAAAGTAGGAGGGGGGATAGGAGGATGAGGGGGAAGAGAAAGAGGAAGAGAGGAGGAGGAATAAGAGGAAGAAAATGAAGAAAAAGAACAGAAGGAACAGGAGGATGAGGGTAAGGAAGAGGAGTGTTAACAGCATAACTGCATAACAGGAAGAGGAGGAAGAAAAACAGAAGGTAATAGAAGCAGGGAGAAGGATGGAGGAGGAGGAAGGAGGAGGAGGAGGAAGAACAGGAGTAAGAGGAATGGGAGGAGGAGGACGATGATGATGATGAAGAACCAGCGGAGGAGGAGGAAAAGGAAGAGGAGGAGGAGGAAGAAACACCTCCACATTCACACTAGAGTGTCAGCACATCAAAATTCTTGGATGGAGCACCTGCTACATCCCTTTGTCCATGGGGATTCACTAAATCCAAGCCTACTGGTGAAGCCATTACTCACAGGAGTTGTTCCATGTCGTGGCCATCACTCCTCTCGGGAACAGACAGGAAAGCTTTGAATGACAATGGCTGTCAGGACGCGATCCAGAAACAGAAGACGAGTGCAAGAAGATTCCCATCACCTAATGGCATAGAAATAATTCTAGCTCAATGCAATGATTATTGAAAATGAAACACACAGAACAGCATTCGCCATCAAAATTCTTTCAGTGAGCTGCAGGCTGATGACCTTACCATCCCTGTCACAGGACCCCAAAAGAAATAATAACTGGCAAAGAGTAACTCTACCCATAGCCCATACCTATCTAGCCTTCAAAGGTAGAGTAGAATAGCTCAGCCTACAGCTCTGAAGGTATAGACCAGCCCATACTTATATCTTGTGTCTGCCTGTGCGATGATCTGTCCAGAAAGTCAAATCATAATTACCTTTGAAAGAGGGTGGAACTGAAGGGGGGGGAAGGGGGGGAGAGAGAAAGAAATTGCTGAAAAAAAGGGAAGTGTAGGCACCCAATTAAAAAAGAAAGGAGCCGAGTTATCCCAAAGACCATCTCAGCCCAACTCACTTTCGCTGGCGAAAAGCTGTGCAGCTTGGAGGAAGAAAACCTGACTTGGTGCTGGGATGCACACAGATGTCTGAGTTCGGATCTGGAACAGCAGAAAAACCTTGACGCAGCTCCTTTTCATTGTCCTCATACATGCGTGCATGCTTTGACTTCCTCGTTTCCCTGAAGTCCTCTCAGACTAACAGGGAAGTGGCTTCTGTCCAGTCCGTGTGCCATGAAGAGAAGCAGTTTTGACCACTAAGGGGGCAGCAAGTAACTGCATCTGCAGAAGCAAAGGGGCAGCCGCACCTTTGGCTTCGGAGATGCCCAAACCTGCCCTGAGCCCCAGGAGCCCCCAGCGCTCCGGCATTTGCGTGGCCCTGAAGTTCTGTGGGGCCTGCCAGCACGGGGGAGCTTCGGGAACAGAAGCGAAGGACAGCGGCCAGTCCCCGCGGGGAGAGCGACGGGGGCTCTGTCCTTCCCTCTGGCCACAGGAGGATGTCCTGGGCCGCGCCAGGACGGGGTGTCTCTCCTCCTCATTGCCCAGAGGAAGGCGAGGCCTGAGGAAGGCCCTGGGCTCAGCGCAGAGCCCTGCCTCCTGCCAGGTGCCGGCCTGGCCGATGCGAGAGGCTCCCATCACGCAGCTCCTCCTGCCCAGGGCTGTGGCTGGCAGCACAGGCACACCTGCTTTTCTGGAGAGACTGACCACGCCAGAGCAGATCCAAGGGAGCGCCCCTCCTGCCCCGCTCCCTCTCCCCTCCCCGAGCAGGCCCAGACCCCTGAGAGCACTCAGGGACAGGGAGGGCAGAGCTGTGCACGCGCCTCGTGCTGCGGAGCGAACAGCCCCCGGTGCAAGGGCCCTGCTCGAAGGGCCCTGCTCGAAGGGCCCTGCTCGAAGGCCCTCTCCCCCAGGCCCGGCGTCCCGGCCGGCTGAGCACTGCGCTGCAGCACAGCGGGGCAGCAGGCACGGGGCAGCTCGGCGAGGAGCCCGGGCTGCCTGTGCCCACCCAACAACAGCCACGCCATTGGCCGTGGCTGAGCCAATCAGCGGAGCTGGCGGCAGCCTGTCAGCCCCAGGCAGCCTGAGGCGGGGCCGGAGGGGGCAGAGGCTGAGCAGGCTGAGGAGGAGGAGGGGAGGGCGGGGCCCTCGCCAGCCCTGGGCCCGAGTGCTCAGCCCCACAGCCAGGGTCAGAGCGGTTCCTGCTGCTGCCCCGGGGGTCCCCAGCTGGAGCCCGGACAGCTGGAGGTGAGTGTTGCCTGTCGGCAGGCCAGGGGAGGGCAGAGTTGCCTCCTCGCCGAGGGGCGGCTCCAAGCTGTGGAGCAGGCGTGCTCTGGTGGGGACAGACCGGGTGCCTTTGCTGTCCCCAGGCCTTGAAGCGGGTCTCATGCTCATGGACAACCCCATCGCTGTTGACAGCCTTTCATAAAGGGGGCTTTCCAGACGTGGAAGCTGTTTCTCGCTCCTGGTGAGACCATGCACCGGGGCTTTGCTGTCAGAGAACTCGGTGGGGAGCGGCCCTGGTTGGAGGCAGCTCCCTTTGGCAGATGTTGGTGCCTCTCTCTCAGCCCCAGGTTCTGATATGTGCCTTTCCCCCCACCGATGCTGTGCTGCCGGCTTTTGGGAAATGGGGGTACAGGGGGTGGATGGTTTTACTGGAGCCAGGAGAGGCCGTATTAACTGTATGTGCGAAGTGACGGAAACAACTTGAGGGTTTTAAGGAGTCTGTCAGTTGTGATTAAGGCAGCGAGTGAGATACTCCCTGTAGGAGCTTTCTGAGAGGGCCAGAATGGGGCAAGACTGCATGTAAGGCCAGAAAAGGCTGTGGCAGCAGCTGAGCTGATCAAACTCAAATAGGAGATGATTTGGGCAATATCTGGTGGAGTCATCCTCTTGTACGTGTTGCGCAGACTGCGTAAGGCCTGCCTGCGGGCAGGGAAGGGAGTGTGAAAGGAGTGTTGGAGTGCCAAGGAAGGGGGATGGGAATGACTCATTTCTCAGTTTTCATTGGGCTGTCTGTGTAGCCCATGTAACTCATCTTGCATTCAGAAAGAAGTGCCATGCTTCTGGTGAAAAGAAAAAAAGAAAAAGGTAATTTGTGACAGAGCTAGAACTTGGAGTGAGATTCCCATGCTTAGTCTTACCATTCTAGAGTGTTAAAAACATTTCCTTGAAACACTTTCCCAAAATCACAAGGCGTGACTTTCTGAAAGAGCTGTTTTCCTAGGAGCTGCATCTCAGCTAAGGCAGATTAGAGATTGTTGCTTGCTGTTAGTCACTGGGGCTGATGACAGGTCACCCAGCAGTTCTGGCAAGGACAGAACAAGATAGATACATCTGGTTCCCTGTGCTGACTGTAATTTCTGGAACGTGTCTTGCCTAAGTTGGTCTTCACATTTTGCAGGTTGTAGGTTTGGCAGGATCTATTGTGTCATTAGCAGGATGGTAATAACAAAATCTGGTGCGATGGGGTTGAGAATCAGAAGCGTAAAAGTGAGAAAGAAACTTGTGAGTTGAGATAAAAAGTTTAATAAATAAAAAGAAATTAAAAAAAAAAAAAACCTAAGGAAAAAAACCCCCAAACAACAGAGAGAGGAAAATAAAACCCAAGAAAAACAAGTGATGCAAATGAACAGAATTGCTCCCCACCAACTGACCGATGCTCAGCCAGACCCAGAGCAGTGGCCCCCCTGCCACCCTCCCCCCCAGTTTTATTGCTGAGCACGACATCCTATGGTATGGAAAATCCCTTTGGTCAGTTGGGGTCAGCTGTCCCAACCGTGTGTACCCCCCCAGCTTCTTGTGCACCCCCAGCCTACTCGCTGGCGGGGCACTGTGAAATCTGAATTTACTACCTTATGAACAAGTGCATAACTGCCACTGTGAACTGGCACCTATGCGTGTAGCTTTACTGTTCTCCGCATGTTTACTACTTCCTTGCCCTCTTGAAAGCCAGAATAAAGAGAAGGTAAGTACAGTGACGTGGATTTCTTAATCTCTAATACTTGATACTTTCTACAATAGTGGGAAAAAATAGATGAAGGCACGCCAAACCGTAGAAACGGAAGACCTGAACTCTCAGCTGACAAATAGAGAAAGCTTTTCTGAACACACCGCTGCTAATTCAGCATGGCAAATCTGCAAGAAGCAGGATAGTTAGACTTCAGTTTGTGGTTGGAAGTAATAATGTATATGCAAAGAATCAGAATTCTGTTACGTACAGATTATTTATTGTGGGGTTCTTAAAGAGTAAATTGGGCGGGGAGAAAACATAGAAGACTTTAAAATCTCTAATGTGGAAAGCATATGCAATTTTGGTGTGCCATCCAATCGATCATCTCGTTGTGTCCTATCTGAAACATGTTTTAACTTCGAAGCATGTTCAATTTTATCGTACTGTTTTAACTTTTTCAGACTTCCAGCAGCACCTTTGATATTCCTCTCACTTTGTCTGGAGCAGTATTCTACGGGAAAGACTAAATTACGAAGAAAAGACACATTATTTTGTCATTGTTCAAGCAAATGTAAGTATAGCTCTCTTAACGACCATTTGTGCCACTGATTTGGGGGGGGTTTAGTTTGGAGATTGAGATTTTTCAAAGGAAAGGAAAAGTCTCGCTGAACTACCAGGTCTGATAATACTCTTCTCCTGAAGATCTTATTTAAGATTTATCTCGGTTGCTGAAAGCTTAGACATATTATTACTGGTTAAAAAAGCTTGCTCAGTGTGTGTAACAAGACAACCTTTTTGGCACAAAGAGCAAGTTGCAAATTCATAGTACAGCCCATGCATAAAAGTGCCTTCTGGTGTCACTAAGTGTTCATTTTCTAACAAATCTAGCGATGCTAATTTGATCTCAAACGAGTTTAATGGCTATAATTTGGTTGTATCCTTCAGGTTTGAAATGCATTTTTCTATGAAGGTATGATTTTTCTTTCAAGTTGTCTTGCAAGCGTATGTGGAGGTTTTGATAGAGTGGCTGGCAGTGGATAATGCATACGGAGAAGAGTGATGTTTAAACTGTATCTTATGTATCTGTCATCAGGGAAGTTTTTTGGTGCCCTTGAAGGCTGTGAAAGCTTTTTTCCCTTTTTGTCCTTCCGACAATAGCTGAAACGAAAACTTCTCCTCTGTTGTTTACCTCTGTTGTGACACTACTTTGTTTGTGGGAAAATGAGAATGCTCTGAAGCAACTTTAGATAGCTTGCTCCTGAATTCACGCATTTATATTACTGTCATCCTTCTGATACAGAATTGTAAATACATTTTACAGTCCACTTCCCTACATATTTTGTGGCATGTTCAGCATTCCCCCAATAGAAGACAGGCTCCGAGGATGTCTCGGTGCTTCTCGCACTCAGATATATTTAAAGATGCTCCTGGCCCACACAGTTACAGCTGTTGGAACAAGTCGTTTTACCCGGGTAACGTAACTTGCTGATCTCTTGAAAAGGAATACGTGAAGGCTCAGAACTGATTTGCCTTGTTGTTTTACCAATAATTTATTCTGCATTTATTCTGCTCTTTTCCTTTGATGTCAGAGCTGTGAGTTTCATGAGACACAGCACTCCTAGAAAAGTAACTGGGGTAGTTGAGCAGGTCGTGGTTTTCAAGAGACGGGCATGGCATGCAGCAGTGCGAACACCTCGCGTGAGGAGGGAAGCCTGTCACGCTGGGGGAGTAACTGGTGAAGGCACAGCTTGGGATCCATGGTGGCAGTACAACAAAGCAATCTCATCTTAATTTGTTCGTTCCTTTGAATATATGTCCTTAGACAGTAAATTGTCACCTTTGTGGTACTGGGTTTGGGACTAGAGCTGTGCTGATAGCCTCTGTATCGTGTTTTTTTATCATAGGGCAGCTTGTATGATGGAAATGTCTTGCAAGGCCATGTGTTTTCTTATGAAATCAATAACTCTGTATCTGTGCTTTGACCCAGTATTACTCAAGAGCACATATTGGGGGAATGTAGAAAAGATTGGTTGATGATGAAGGCTGCTCCTTGTAGCTGTTACTGTTTTTCATCATTGACCATGAAGAAAACTGAATTCAGAAATTCACGTATTTAGTAACTGTAAAGGTAAAGGGGTTCCAAGAACTGAGTGGACTCCAAAATAGGAAAAAAAGTATAAGTACCCAGTCTGATTCAGAGCAATGACCTATTCGTCTTACGCAGATGACGATATTAAACAGCATAAATACTTAAAAAAAATTGCTTTTTTCTGTCAGTGTTATCCTCGGATAGGAGGGCAAGACTTAGCTAATGGCCCATACTCCCTCTGCAAGATTTTCTTTTTGTAAAGAAAAGCTATCACAACAGTTGCTTCATGAAAATGGAAATATTTTTGACTATTTAAAAAAAAAGTATTGGAGAGTCATGCTGGTTTTTTGCTATGATAACAAAAGAAGAAAGAAAGGAACGGTGAACTGTTGCTAGCGTGTACATTGTTCAGCGTGTAAAAATAATCCGGGTGGTTCCCACAATTCAGGAAAGTATAGTTTTATTCTGTACCATCTGGAAAGAGAAAAAAGAGACAATAAAGAAGTTGCAGTAGTCAATGGTGTCTTGTGTACCCAAAGAGTTAAAAAAACCCAAAACAAACAAACAAACAAACAAAGTGAAACCATGATAGATTGAAAAGAACCTGTCACGCAGCATGGAGACTTTTTTGGGATGCAGCATTGTAGCTGCTTTATTGTGGACAGAAGCGTTCTTCAACCTTTAAACCATGAGCAGTATAACTCATTCTCTAGACAAATCAGCTTTCCACATGGAGTACAGTTTGGAGATCTTAGATCAATCTCATTGCTGTCCTCTGGCTGGTTATTTTTTTTGAGGGGGGGGAGGCGGGGAAGGAGGTGCTAAATCTTTCCTAAAATGTGGCATGCAGAGGTGGATTGAGCATTACAGTCCATGGCCTTCCCACTGCCAATTAGAAAAGTAGCTGTTACTGCTTATGCTTTCCGTTTCTGTAAGTGAAAGTCCTTTTACTTACAGATAGGATCCGGTAGAGCTACACAAGGCAGCATAAGAGTACATTTCAGATTTTAAGTAAGGCACGAGGGACTCTCTATGTCATACAAATACGCTCCATTTTTATATATATTTAACAAGACATGTATCTTCATCTCACACATTTCCTGAGAATTAATTTCTCAAAACTGTATTATTTCTGAGTAATAGATGTCTCACACCATTTCTTAATTCAAGAGGTAAATTTTTACCTCTTAATTGTATTTCTGAGCCTTTATGAAATTAAAGGCTGTAGCTCGGAGGCGGAAGTTTCTGTAATTAGCTATTTCCTAGAACCTGGATAATTATGGTGCTTATATGTTTTGCCCTTCGCTTTAACTTCAGACTTTTTTGTAGATTCTGAGTTCAGAAAGTCTCACCAGATGTAACTCGTTTGCTCCACAGGACTGAGGACAGAATCTTAATGAGCGAAGGACAAGTACAACCAGCCTGACAGTAGATGTGCTCGATGGGGACGATGTGGGACCAATGTTTCTTCCCTGTGTCTTGGTGAATAATACTTGTGACTGTAGACCTCTCACCTACCAAGCGAGCTTGCCAGAACTGACTGATCCTGTAAGTCCTCTTGATTTTTTGCGAGTTTTATATGTTTATTTTTTATGTTATTTTTATTATATATATATTTTTAATAGATATAAAAATGTATATAAAATCCATTATTATATTGTATATATTGTAAAATGCATATATATAGTTATAAAATACATTTTATTTTTATACGTTTATTTTGCAAGCGACTGTCGTCTTTTTCTGTGGACACAGTTGAGAACTGTAACTAGAAAGGTCACGTACGCTTTATGCCACATTTTATGTGCTAAACAAAAGAAAACCGTGGTAAGAGGTATGTAGGACTAGATGGTGCAGTTCTAGCTTTGATACAGTGGCAAACTGCTTGTTTCCTACAAGGGCTGAGTCTCTCTGAAAATTTGGTAAATTGTGGAATTGCTTTTCCTGATGTGTCCGTGTTTTGCTCTCGAAATACCCTGAAGAAGCACCTTTGAGAAGGGACTTGACACATTATTCCATTCAGGCTTGTTACAGACCTTAGGAGAAAGATTTTTGGAAGAGGAAGCATTAGTCACTAGTCCCTGAAAAGATTGTGTGTTGCTACGGTCTGGTTTCAATCAAGAGGCACTAAAGAGCAATGTTTTTTCTCATGTAAATGCTTGCACTAAGTAGATCGGTTAATGCATCAGTTAGGGTAGGGATAAAGGTCAGCGTGAGGCTCATTTCACACTGGAACATGCAGAGTGAATCACAAAAAGGGGCAGCTGAGAGCTTTATAATTTCTTGATGAAAGATGGTGCCAACTCCCCTTCCTTACAGGAGAACTGCTGCTTGGTATAATGGAGATGTGTGTCTCTGTGGTGGGTGAAGCAGAAGAATTAATTTCCTGACTGATATTGATATATGACCTTTGATTCATGTATTTCAGAATAAGAAAAGGGAGAACCAATTGAATCACTAGGTATTACCCCTCCGGATTGACATTGACATTAAGAGAACATTGAGTATTGACATTAAGATCATGACTTCCCTTGTTCATTGCAGGACACGCTCTCTGTTCTGCTTCCTCCGACCAGGAGACAGGGGAGGTTTAGGCTCTAAGTGTGGAGGTTCTTGCTATCCTCTGCCTTACTCATCCTCTCTGCCTTACTCATCCTCTCTGCCTTACTCATCCTCTCTGCCTTACTCATCCTTGCCGTCCTGTGCCTCGTAGTCTTTTGCCAACCTGCACGTTACGGTTTCCTGCTTTGTCTGGCCTCAGGGTCCCGCTGCAAATATGCTTGAGCAGGGTCACCAAGCACTGCTGCCACTGTGCTTGGTTGATTCAGATGATACTCTTAGCGAGTTTCAGAATCTCCCACAGTTGTTTTATTCATTTTAGGACCAGCTGAAATTGTGTCTAATATACAGCAGTTGATCAATTGCTTCTGCACAGGTTAACAGTACAGGCTCTGGTTTAATAACCAGTGCAATCTCAAGGAGGTAAGACAGGGCTTATTGTAATCAAGGTGTGTGATTAGTGTGCCTTCTGGATAAGGGAGGGCTGGAACAAGCTTCGGGGAGGTGGTATAAGTCTGTCTGGACCCTTTGGGAAACTTCTGGGAGAAGACTGGGTCTTGCAGGGCACGTGCACCTCCAACAGAGGTGATTTCTCTCTACTGGAGAATCACTTCCTAACAGCTGCAGCCTGATTTGTAAGGTGTAGCAAGACTGGAGCCTTGATATTCAGCTTGTAACAGCAGCAAATCAGCTGTGAAAGGGAAGGGGAGAGATGTTCCATATTTAACCTTGTTATATTGACTTACACTTCTTTTTTTGCACTTCTACATGTTGGCATTTGATAACCCTTTGTAACTGTGTTGTTTGTTTTTGACTTTGTGAATAAATGCTTTTCTTTAAATTTTGCATTAATTTGGCTTGGGCTTAGTGTCATTTTAAGGAAACTGGGCAACCACAAGTTACTGTCCAGCTGAGTATGCGGCCTCATCAGGGTTACTAGGGCACCCAAACTATGCAGGGTGACAAGAGTATGACCCCATTGTATCTGCACAGATCTGATGGAGTGCCCAGTACAGAGGCAGTGAGGCAGAAATTATTAATAACCGCTGTTTGGTCGTTACCTTGGTTTTTGTCTGGTTATCTTAAGGTATAATGCAGATCATAGAATTTTCCTGATACAGCTCTCACAGATGAAAGGAATCCAGCTCTGTATGCGTTCCTGCCCTTCGTCAGGCACATACGCTGTGCTGGGAGACAAAGCAGTGTCTGCCAAGGAGCGTGTCTAGGCTAGGAAAAATCTGACTAGTGATTTAGGTGCTGAGTTGCCAAATGTATTCGTTTAACTTCATAAGCTACAATCTGTTCAGGTGTCGGCTTTTTGTGTTTGCTTTTTGGCTTTTTTGTGTCAAACTGCACTTTGAGAAATCTGATCTATGAAATGAGAAACCGGTTCTGTTGATAAACTACCGGCTCTTTGCTGTTTATCTATTTGGAGTGCTGTAGCAATTTTGATAAACTGAAGTGGAAGAAGGATGTTTGAACTCAAAGTTTTACCTTGGTACCTCAAATCTTTACCTGACTTGTAAATGATAATTCCTTTAGAAGATATGGATGGTACCTAAAAAGATTCAGCTAGTAAATAAATGTAGTACATTTGTGCTGCAAAAAGCAGTGTGATAAAGTGCAGAGAAGCCTGAGCATCTGGACTAGCCAGGGGCTGGCAGTGGACTCCTGTGATGCTCTGATCTGACAAAGCAGCCTGGGCAGAGGACCTCGTTCAGAGATAGGTTGGAGCCTTCTGCGTGATGTGAAACGGCTGCATTGCACCACATAGACGAGACCCATCTGAGTCCGTGATGCTGTAAGACTTTAACTATGATGTCAGGTTATATACAAGCTGATAGTAGCCAATACGCTCCTCAGAATGATTTGTCTGAAGTGACTCGCACCAGTTGTTTTGGTTTTTGTAAAGATCAAAATTTACTGCACTGTAGGTGTTGAACCTCCAGTGTGTGTAGCAAAAGGAACAGAATGCTGATTGCTGAGGGTTTTTTGATGGTAGCCACTACATAGGCCAAAGGACTATTTTTAGTCCAATACCATCTTTTTTTTTTTTAATTTGCTTTTTAATTTTTCAATGAACATGAGAAGGAATATTAATGACTCTAGAACAAAGTTGAAGTATGAATTATTCAGAAGCAGTAGCTTGAAAAAGAAGTCCTGCTTTACAGGGCAAGACATCTACTCAGCTGACCCCTAAAGTAAAGCATTTCATGTAACTGGTAAGAATAATATTTTTGTTCAGTCTTGCGCAATTACTTACCTTTAGCTGGCATCTATCCATGAATTTACTGAGGTCAGAATCATATTTCCTTTCCAAGCTTCTTTCCCTTCGACGCTCTAAAGCAGTTGGATAGATTGGCAATGAAGAATCCGTACAGCGTGAGCTTTGTTTATGGTCTTTGGTGTGCAGAGATGGAAAAGGCCAGCAAAATTAATGGATCTCTTTGTTACCAGAGAAGCAATTTATTTTCCTGAAGAACAATATCAAGGTTTACACTATGCCCTCTGAGAGTTGGTCTGACTCATGGCAGTATTAATAATAATATTATTAAATCTGCTCCAGGCTGGGCACAGTGCTGTATAATTACAGTTTATACACTTGTAAAAACCTGTTTTGCAGTTCTGCCATTTGCACAGACAGTGTAAATTCCCCCGAAGCTGCAGGTCTTCCCAGCAGAGCCAAAGGTCATCTCATGGTCCTCTCTGGGTGTGCATATAGGGTGAAATGTTGTGAGAGTCCCTTCTCGGTCAGCTGGGTGCTGCCTGTAACCGACCGAGCTTTGCCACAAGGTGCGACGATCTTCATTGGTGGTTGCCTGGTTTTGTGAGTGTCACTTTTGCAGTGCCACCAATGAGCTACTGTAATTGATTGCTATCATGGCCTTATTAGGTCTAGGATCACAGCTAAGGTCATATAAACATCAGTGCCTCTGGTATCAAATGCTTGTGAGGTGCTTCTGCAACTTTGTAGAGGAGGCAGAAACTCGTAGTTCAGAGTAAACAAACTTTGGATGTTTTTGCAGCACGTGAGCTATTCTGAATGCTTAATCCTGCGGTAGGTGAGTGGTAAGTGTGGGCTAAACTGCCTCACCGCTGCTGAAGCGCGGACACAGAGCTAAGTTAACAGCCTGTGATCTGCACCTTAGATTAGGTATTGCTTCCCTGGGCAGAAATTTGCTTGTGAAGTGCTACCTGTTGAGTCCGATTCAGTGCCCATGACAGTGATGGAGTAAACTGCTTTACAAGTTCCCAGACCAGGAGGGAAAAGAAATAAATCTACTGAGTTTTGAGTCCTCTAATAATCATTGCAAAAATTATTATCTTGCAAAAAAGTCACCAAAGCCCACGATAAGACAGCGTTCAAAGTCATTGTTCAAAGTTCTGTCTCATAATACATGTGCAAATCCTTTCACTTCATTTCCGTTAGGGGAATGCAAAGCACAGCTTCAGTATTGTCTTCCAATGAGCTAGCATAAACCTTTCAAAAATTCAAGTGTCACAAACCAAATATATTGCCTTATAACAACAGGAAAAACCATGTCCCATGTCTTTGCTAGATGAAAGGATGCATGTATGAACTCCTGTGTCTGCTAATTGCTCCGTATGCTTCTGTGTGCGTTCCCTAGTTGTCGCCATCTTACTTTCTCTCTGGGAATGAATTTACTGTTGTTAGATAAATTCCGGTTTCCAAGAAAACCTGTGGTGTTTGTTGTTTGGGTTCTTCTTTTGCTGTTGTTACATAGTTTTATATTTACTTTAGTGTTTCTGTGTCTGATCAAATCTGGTAAGTAATTTTTTTTTTCCCCATTGTCTCAGGAAGCCTTCAATAAATTAGCATTTATTATCAGGATGTGCAAGTCATCAAATGGAGTTAAAAAAAGACATCCTCGTGAATGTCTCATAACATTGGAAAGAAAATTTCTCCTCCCTCTTTCCCCTTCGGTCTGTTCCTGGCATGCTCACTTTGTGAAGGTTTTGTCCATTTCTATACTGATTTTTTTCCATCATCATGCAAAGAAGAAAAGCCAATTAGCAGTAAAATGTAGATTAGGTTTATTTAATCAGTTGCTGGACTAGTTTTGCAACGAACAGATTCATTATCAGGTTCCATGGGGTAATTATCAGTCCACATGAACACTAATATACTCCATGACACCTCAGAGGCTTTCTTTGTACCAATTCAAGATTCAACACTTTAAACACGTAGCTGCATTGTGAGACATCGCTTATTAATGCACCACTGAAGTATCTTTTTACATGAAAAGCATTTATTTTTGTACTAATTATCCTCAGTATCCTTAGGAGTTGTGTCAGCAGGGATCTGACAAAGTCTGTGGGCTCAGCTGCCCTGTTGAGCAGAGACTCAAGGAGATGGGTAGACAAAAGGCTGAAAAAGAAAAATAAAAAACTTCTGCTAAGAACAGTGTGGTCGAGGGGGGTAAAAAAAGACATTGAGGAGCAGGAAGCACCCTCAGAAGCCCTCAAGCTGTTGTTAGCAAGAAGGACCTCTTTAGTTAGATGAGTTTGGATTCAGGGGAAGAAAACTGAACTTTTAAGAGGTGGAATTGTAATCCTGCTGGTTAAAAGCCTTGCTCGATCAGTCAGGGAGCGAGTCCTCCCTGAAGAGCACTGCGTGCGTCCTGCAACACATAGTTTTGAAACTGTGGAAACTGCTGACTTTTGATGGTAAGGTGAAGTGAACGGTTTGGCTCTACTGTCACGGAAATCAAGAGTTACAGTATTTTTTTATTGCAGAGTTTAGACCATTGTATATTCTATATTTAAAACTGAGTAGAGTCTTTTCTGATCACTTCAACAACCTTTTTTATTTTATTTTATTTTTTTTACAAGGAGAAAGGTTTTGACTACTTCATGCAAGGGACAAAAAAGTTCATTGACTTTCACATACACAAAGCAATATAAACCATCATAATCTGAAGAATTGTGGCTATACAGTAAACTCATCAAATCCTCAGTATATCTTGACGGAAGGTACATCTTACTTGGAATCCAGAATCACTTGAAGAGTTTCCAGTTGGCAGTGAAAAATTGTGTTTTGCATCAGACTGATAGTTATGTCAAAAATGGCAGGTGCTTTTTAAAACTCAGCTTTCATCTTTGCATTTCTTGCTGAAGCTCTAGGGGCAATCACAAGAGTTTTTCTCCAAGCCATTTCCCATTCCCTTGCAGTGTTCTAGCTCAGCATCGTACGGTGACGTACTGTAGCGGCTGCAGTAAAATAACTTTCATACCACCTTCCGTGGTGTATTGCTGTCCAGCAGTTATTTGCATTTATTGTTTGGGGAATTGGGAACTGCCCCTTTATGGTACCTTCTGGGCCCCAGCACCTATTGCAGTAGGGAGACCACGGCGTATGGAGGGAAACGGGTTATTCTCTGGGTGGGAGAAATGGATGTGCCGTAAGGGGGAACTAAGGTTACAGCAGTACAGGAAAGGCTAGTTTTATTGCGGTGGAGAAGAAAAAAGGAGTTTGGTGGAGGACTGAAGTCAGTGGCGGGGCCGCTGTTGGGAACACAGCACGCTTCTGTACGCAGCCAGGTTTAATCACCTCTGTACAAATGAGTTTTATGCTTATTATTGATAGCTAATTAACATTGCAGAGGATGCGCTGGTTTTTCAGTACCTCCAGGCCTGAGGATGACAACCACTTACCAATTCTTTCTGAAGTAATTTCATTGCAGTTCCTTCCTATGCGACTGTACAAATCCCAATTCCTTCCAAACAGAAAACCTGGAAATTTTCTTAAAGACACACATTAGTATAAAACCTGCTGCAAAACAAATAAACAAATCTCAGATTAATGAAACTTAGCTAACTGTACTGAAAAATGTCTGAAAGTTTTGGAAACAACATCTCCCGATCTTAGTTGTAGCAACAGCTATTAGTCAAAGAATAAAGTTCATCAAATGTTCTGGGTATTTTTTAGATTTTTTGTTGTTGTTGTTTTTCTTTTTCCTTTTTAATTTCTATTTTTTGCTGCGGGAAATACCTACCCATAGAAGACTTTTTATACAGGTATCTACTATGCAAACTAAAAGCAAACAACCTTCCCTGAGTTTTGAGAGTAACTTGCTAGTTCAGCCTGAGCTTCCATACAGATGCTAAGTAAGATTTTTGTGGCACCGAAATCCCCAGTCTTTATAATTTGGCAAATGAAGACGTTAGTCTGAGTTGAAATAAATGTGTGTGGTTAAAATCAAGTGCAATAAAGACCTTACAATGTATAAGGAAGGGGCCTTTTTTTTACCTGTCTGAAGGATAAAATTTCACAGAAAGGCAGGAATGCTTCCCCCTGATAAAGGTGATTTCTTTCTTGGCTTTTCTTGTAAGCATGACTGCTTAAATGTGCGTGGGGGTGAATTTACCCCTGCAGACAGTCAAACTGCATGCAGCTAAAAAACCAAGTTAGATTGCCAGTTTTTATTGCCAAATCAATTTTTTTTCCACTCTCCAGGCCACCCAAGACGGTCTTGAATCGCTCCACTCCATCCATTTCTGCTCTTCCAGTCAAAGGCTCCAGCACCTGCTCACAGCTGCAATGAGAGAGGATCAGCAGCTACCCCACAAGCCAGGACAGGAGTGTGCAAGTGCAGACCCGTTGTAAAACAAAGAGTGGGACTCAGAAGAAAGACTCCACTGAGAGGCCACTAACAGTCAAAAGCTCAAGAGCAGCAAAAGGCAGGACTTCTACCACCGTGTACACGGGTTGAGGCAGGACACAGGGCGTACACAGACCCTTCACAGCATCTATCATCATGCAAGGGAGTTTTGATACCAACAGCTCTTGCCGGGAGCAGCATCCTCTCTTTTGTACCCAGCGGTGTTTTGCACCCAAACTAAGGAGCAAAGAAAGTTGCAATCAATGTCTGAGACCAGGCCAGCTCTGAAGAAGAGGGTGATGGGAATGCCTCATGACTGAGGGTGCTCTGAGGAATAACCATGAGAAAACACTTGCTCCAGAACCTTGTCCAAACATCTATGTGACCCTTCTTTCTGATGGGACAGAGGAGTGACAAGAAAGGGAAAGATGCATCTGAAACCACACGCTGCCAGCAAGAGAAAGGCTTTCGGTGAAACTTAAGGCCCCAAGAGCCACCAAAGGAACGTGAGGACTTGGGAGGCCACAGAGACTCCGTTTACCCAAGGAGAGCGGGGAATGGCACAGACAGGGACAAGGAAGTGCCCCAGCTCATTCAGAGGGAAGGGAAGAAAGGTGTCCACTGCACAGGAGTGTAAAATAATAAAAATAAAAAAACCCCACAGATGCAGAGAAAGACAAAGAGGAAAAAACACGGAAGCGCATCAAGCCCTCAGAGATAAGTTAAGAGGCACGATCAGAGAGAAGCAAATTAAGCCGTGCAACAGGGCAGAGCAGCTGAAGTCTCACAGGCATGGACAAACAGAAGGAAAGTACTTTGTAAGTCCCAGAAAAAGAGTATGATGGCGGTGGTACCAGGAAATGTACAGTAGGGGAAAAAGCAAAACAAGCAATGTGACGATAACAAGGATTTACTAGAGAGCAGGAAACTTCCACCACCATTTTCCCTCCCCATTCCAGCAACTGTCCCGAGATATCTGGGCACACGTCACGCGGCCGGAGCTGTGGCTGTGTGAAGTTGTCTCCGGACACCGGACAAGGCTTTCACCTGGTCGTGCATAAAAGCCTTGAGGCATCAGATGGTCTCCTGCCTGCCCTGTGTACCATATAAACTGTGAGGAAGCAAATCAGTAAGCTGCCAAACTTTTGGAAGAAGACACCTCTCCTGTCTCCTCCAGAGCTCTCCGACTAGGCTATGATGAGAACTTCAGCACCAACAGTCACAGTGAGATTCCACCTCAATTGGCTCTTACCTCCAGAAGACAGCAGAAAAGGTTGTTGATGCAGGAAACCACCAGACTCAATTCCAATGCAGCCAAGATTCACACTGCGATCAGTTGCCCCCCCCCCACCTCACAGGAATCCCTCAGCTCAGTCTCAAGCACACACAGCCCCATCTCCATCTCAGAAGAGATCTTTAAGCCCCCAAACAAACCACTGCCTCATCCCCACATGAGCGACCTGCCCTGATCCTCGTTCCTTTTCCCTCCATCCCTGGCTGTACCACACTGAACCGGTATTTCTTTCCCTACTCACATAACCACACCATATCCAAACACAGTAATAATCGTGCATAGGAAAACCGTCTGCAGTGCCCAGGGACTGCTCTTCCCCAGTTGCAGCACAGTGCACCACAGTGTCATGGTGTCATCACTGATGTAGTGCTGCACACTATACAACAATCAGCAGAAAGCACAGGAGGTATAAGTCTTGACAGACTATTTTTTCTCCCTCACATATTCCCTTTAAATCATCTCTTCAACTCTTCCCAATAAGTATGTAGCTTTTGAAGATAACAGCTTTATAACAGATTTGAAGAAGTGCTTTTCTCCAAAGCTTTTCTGCTGTTCATCTACATTAGGAAAAATGTCTTTACTGTGAGAATGGTGACACACTGGAATAAACTGCCCGGGGAAGTGGTGGAGTCACCCTCACTGGAGGTGTTCAAGGAACGTGTGGAGGTGGCATTGCGGGACATGGCTTAATGGGCATGGCGGTGTGTGATGTGTGTTGGGTTTTTTTGTTTGGTTCGTTTGGGGTTTTTTTTGTTGATGGTTGGACTTGATGATCTTACAGGTCTTTTCCAGCCTTGGTGATTCTGTGATTCTGTGTCTGTGTGATTCATTGCTCCTGTAATAAAAGAGTAAGCAAGTGTACCTAATTCCTCCTAACATGGGCATGACCAGGGTTCCCCCCACAGCCAAGGCCTAAAACTCACCACGGGGCGAAAGTGCGGGTGGACGGAGGAGTGGGTGGGTGCAGAGGCCGGACGGGCGTGGAGGCAGAAGGGGTCTCCAGCAGAAGCTGAGGGATGACTTTTTCCTGCTGTTGCAGACACCTTTCTCCAGGAGCGGTCCGGGTCCTGGAAAGGCTGGAGCCGCATCAAGCAGGCTGGGACATATTCAAGCACGTCACTGAGACCAACAGGCAGCAGCAAGAGCTGCAGAGGCAGCCGCCCTGGTAAGTACCTCCCTGACGCCGGAGAGGGGCTTGCTGGGCACCTGAATTGGCTTTTTGTGGGGGACCTGGCTGGAGAGAGAGGGACCCCTCTGATGGCTGGCTCTGCCCTTTCCAACCCAGAGTCTGTCCTCCCTTTGCAGAGGCCTGGCACCAAGACGTCTTGCCCCGAGGGGGGAATACCTGTTTGGGACAGCCAAGGTCTCGCCGCACCTGACTCAGCCCCAGGCTGATCCGCTGCACGGAAGGCAGAAGGGGCAGTATGGAAGAGGAGCAACACAGTAACTGAGCTCTTGGGAACCTACTTGCAGAAGCCCCTCGCCGCTCCCGGCCCACCCGTGCGTAACCACACAGCATCACACTGCGCCCCTGAAAGTAGGGCTGGGGCAGGGGAGGACACCGGCCCGACCTGGACCCTCTCCACAGGCCACTTCTCCGCAGGCTGAGGGTGAGGCCACTTCTCCGCAGGCTGAGAGCCAGGCCCCCCTGCACCTGGGGGCTCCTACGCCTCAGCAGGAGCTGACGGCCGCAACCCCAGGCCCCCGCAGTCAGTGGCTCGGCCTGGTGCTGGTGTTACAGAACATCCTGAAACGCAGGGTCAAAGTAGTGTAAAAGCTGTGCCCCGAGGGCCCAGACAGGCTGGGCTGGGGCCCCCCATCAGCGCTGCTGTTCTGGGCTGAAAATGGGAAAATGGGGAAAAACTTTGCCGTGCGTGTTTACTGGAGGCTTGTGGCCTGATGCTCTCAGGCCCTGGGTGCCAGCGAGGCTTTCCAGATGGCTGAGTAACGCCGTGCGGCTGTGAGCGGTGGCACAAACTGCTCCGGTGGCCTCGGGTCCCTGGAGGGGGACGTGGATCGGGGACGGGGCTGGGAAGGGCTCTCGGGAGAAAGTCCTTGCTAGAACTGTTCGAGGACCATGAGTGAGTTCAAGTGATGGAGAATGGGGAAATCCTGCATTTCGAGGCCTGTGGGGATCCGCAGGGTGCTGCGTGTCTGGTCCCCGCCCCGCAGCGTGTCCCCAGCACGTGTCCCTGTGTCACAGCAGCCCTCTGTGAGGCGCCGCGCCCCGCACGGGTGTCACAGTGGGCAGGCTCTATATCCTTCCAAGGGGCTGGTGCTGCCCCAGTTTCTCATGGCATTCGCAGGAGGAGGACCCAGAGAGAGCAGTGCGTCCATCTGGGGGATCCTGCTGCCCTGAGGAGGATGAGAGCACTCAGAGGTGAGGCGGTGGTGGGGGGCTGGGGGCTGATGCCTGCTGGGGCCTGCGTCCCCGTCACCTCTCATCCTGCTGCCAGGCACCTCCGAGAGGGCTCTGGCTCCATCCTCTCCCTGCCCTCCGTGGGGCAGCTGGGGACTGCTCAAAGACGACCTGGCCCGGCCGACTCTTGTCGGGGCTGCCCAGCCCCAGCCCTCCCAGCACCTCCTTGCAGGGCCCCATGTCCACGTCCCGCCCACCTCGGGGCCCCCGTGCTGGACTCGCTCTAGCGCATTGCTGCCATTCTGTCACTGGGAGCCCAGAATGGATCCAGTCCCCCAGTGTGGTATTCCCAGTGCGGTCTTCCCAGTGCCGCAGTGAGGGGAAGACTCCCTTCCCTCGTCCCACTGACTGCCCTCTTGCCAGTACAGCCCAGCATAGTGTGTTAGTGCTGGGAGAGGCTGGGAAGATCCTCCCCCCTCCCTGGTGCAAAGCCCTGCAGCCAGCAAAATGATTTCTTTCTTTTCTTCCAGCTCTCTGCCCGTGCTTTGGTTCTCAGTCCAGACCTGCACATCCTGAGGATGGAGGCAGGGCAAAGAAGGCTGTCCCTGAAGCCGTCACTACCTTTGTGGCTAGTGGGGCTTCTCTGCTAAAGCGGCTGCAAGACCATGAGGTGAGACAAGGGGGCTCGAGGGCTCCCCTCCAAGCCCTTGACTTCCCCAGGTGCCGTGGCAGAGGGGGATCTCGCGTGATGGCACCTCTGCCCTCCTGCAGGCGCTTCGTCCCCAAGCGCCGATCCTGCCGCTCCAGCTGGACTAATGCCACTGCTCCCTCCCTCCTTTCCCTGGGAGCTTGCAGTGCTCTCCTGGACAAGGCAAAGCCTCTGGCATAAATCCCAGCATCTCTCCAGCACCTTTGCCCAAGCGCTCAAGGCCCCACCTTAGCTTTGGTTCCAGAACTGTCCCAGCGCCTGGGCTCCTGCCTGTGCGAGGGGAGCGACACTGTGCCCCAAGGTGCAGGGAGTTCATGGCTCCCCCTCCTCAGGGACTGGTCTCATTCCCACATCTTCCCCTTCCTCGCCTGGCACTGTCCGTCTGACCTCCACCATCCCCCATCCTCAGGATCGACTTCCTAGGCTCCCGCATGGCCTTTTACCCTGGTGGAATCAACCTCCCTGTCTGGCTCTCTGGTAGTGTCAGAGGTGCCGTGGAAGATCTTGCCGTTCCCCATGGCTGTCCTGACCGATGCCTGCAGCTCGTACCTCGTGCCCATGGCAGAGAGATGATTTGGGGGGCAGTAGGTCTCTCTCGTGGGTCCCTGGCAATGAGGGCAAAGCAAGTCCCATCACTCCCATGTGTGGTCTGTCCCCAGGGTGACCGAGTGGAGACATACCGGGAGCTGGAGAGCTTCTTGCAAGGAGACGATGGCAGTTTGCAGAGCGGTGTCGTGAACCGCCTGATAGCAGAGGTGTCCAGTGACATGCGAGCAGCCCAGGTGAGCTTGTTCTCTTTCAAGGCCGCCAAAGCAGCCTGCCTCTGGCCCTGGTTTTTGGGGAAATCCAGAGCAGCACAGAGATGTTCCTCAACTATTCAGACCCAGTGGAGGTCCGAAGGGGACTCCTCCTTATAGGGAATTTGAAGAGGAGATGCAGAGAGTAGTGCAGAGAGGTGGACGCGGGGCTGTTTCTAACTGAGCGAGAGCTGGGTTCAAGCTCACTTGAGGAACAGCCCTGGGAACCCAGCAGCCCCGTGGAGAGGCCCCAGGGGGTCCTTGAGTCTGTGACAGTTTGTTCCTGGCATCTCTGCAGAGAGGGAGAGAAGGCAGCAGCACAGGGCTGTGCTAGGGAAAAGCCTCCCGCGTCTCACTGGGGAGCTGCTCGCCTACCCCAGGGTACAAGAGGCAGCAGGCGCCCGGTCTGAGCAAACTGCCCCGAGGGGTCTTGCAGGGGAGACAGGGGCGTTCAGCCTGTCCGAGTGCCTCAGCCTTTTTCTCGGGAGTGTTTAACTTGTGGCACTTTTTCAGGGTGTGACAGATGATGTGAAGATGGCTGCTAGCGACGTCCTGGTGGCTCTGGCCCGCTCCCGCTTCCACTTTGTCATGTCTGAGCTCCAGAGCCACCTGAAGGCCATGGGGAAGGTCCCTGATGAGATCGTGCTCCTCACCTTGGGCAAAATGGCCCGCAGCTACGGTACGGCACCCTGGGCCTCTTGGTTTGGGTAGGGGTCTGTGATAACGGGGAGAAAGCACCCTCCCCCTTCCTGAAGGCTCTGTGTTGAACTGGGGGGCTATGAAGTCGCCATGCCTCCTTGCTCTGTGCCAGGGCTGGCCGGCAGCTCTGCCTTACTAGCCCAGTCCTGGTTCCTGGAGGGTGGGAACCCACTGGAGACAAACCCGCAGGGTCTCTGCCCCGCACTGTCCTCCCCATTTCCCTAAAGGGCTTTCCTGTGTCCCCCTTGGGGAAGGCAGCCCTCCCCACACCCTCTGGCATGTCCCACATGGCCCAGCAGCCCCAGCCTTGCCAGGGATCGACCCCAGTCTCCCGTGTCTCTCACTGACCCTCTCGGTCCCTTTGTCCCTGCCTTCTCTGCAGCCCTGCGGTGCATCCCCTTCGTGGGAATGACGCTGCTTGCCGTGCGTGCCATGCTGAGCCGGGTGGGGAGTGGCCGGATCCTGCGCGCCGTCTGCAGTGGTGAGTGTCGGCTCCTTAGCTGGGGTCCCAGGGTCAGGGGCTGGGGTGGCCGTTGATGCCTCCATGTGATCTCAGAGGGAACATGGCAGGTGTCAGCCCACAGCGAGGTCAGGCCTTGGCGATCCCAAACCTCTGTGAGTGTGCAGAAGGAGCGGGAGAAGCCCCGGAGGTTTCTGTGGGTAGGACGTGACGGTGCTGCACAGGGGAACTCCTGGGTCCCTTCCCATGGCTTCTGTTCCCCTGTTTCCCCTGGGAAATACTGGAGGGGAACAGGCCATTGAGGAGGAAAAGGATGGGGAGGAGGAGAGAAACAGTGGGCTGTTTGAAACCAGACACCTCAAGGGCACAGCTTGGCCTCAGATGCAGATCTGGTCCTGGGCTGAGCCCTGCCGAGCCTGGGACCATCCTTAGAGCAGGCTTGGGTGAGGGTGCAAGGTACCGTCCCTGCTGCAGACTCTCACGTGCTGCCCTTCCCTTTCTCCTGGTGCAGTTCTGGAGCAATGGTCAAAAGGGGTCAATACATACTTCGGCAGCCGGGAGCAATGCCCCTTCCCTCGCAACGGGGAAGCGCAGCTCTGTGAAGACATTTACCCAGTCTTCCGTTACGCGCTGGTAAATTGGCTGGGCTGCGAGGAAGAAGAGGTAAGAAGTGCTGCTTTCCACGCCTGGGGCCACAGCGGGGATGTCCACGTTGGTGGGTCTGTCTGTGGCTGGTGGGGTGCGAGCAGAGGGGTGAGGGGAGGGAGCGGTCTGAATGAGAAAGCATCCCAGGCCGGGAGCCTGCTGTCACTGTGCCTGGGGCTGGAGGCTCTCTGGCAGGAAGCAGCTGAGTCCTGGGGCCTTTCTGCAGGGAGGGCTGGGGTGCGAGCGTGGGGAACTGCTCTCTCTCCTCTGGAGTGAGCCCTTCTGCTGCAGGGCAGAAGGGAAAGGGAAACCCCTCCCAGTGGGAAGGGCAGACTGGTGTGCAGGCGATGCTGAGTGCTAGGCAGACCTTCAGCCCTCCAAGCAGAGCCTCTCCCTTCCCTCTTCAGGACAAGCAGGCTGTGCTCAGGGCGGTGGCTGCCATGATGGAGGTCCTGCTGCGTGAGGAGCAGCACCGCGAGCATGCCTGGGAGCAGCTCCTCTGGCTGCTGCACCAATCTCAGGAGGTCCGAGACACCTCCCGGGTCAACAAGGTGAGGTGTTGCGCAGGGCCCGACGTGGCTGCTGGGGTGGGTCTGCGCGAGTGCCACGAGGCACTGGGGAGCTGTGGGGTGCCAGGAGGAGCTGGGAAGGCCTTAGAGAAGGAACAGGGAGGGGGAGAGCAGAGGAGGCCTGAGACTTCCCCGCACTCTTTGGGCAAGAAAAGAGAAATGCAGGGAGGGGCCAGAAGGGAGGCAAGAGTCCCCCGGGCTTGTCTTCTCAGGAAGGGAGGCATTGCCATCTCTGTAGCGCTCTGTGTGTGGGAAGAGCTTTGCCCTAATGCCCAGCGCTATGTCCAGTCCTGTCCAGTGAGGGCTGAGGTCTGATGAGTGGGAAGTGCCGGGAAACGGAGTTGTCAACAGCGGGCTCTGTTCAGAGGAAAGAGACCCTGCCGATGCTGCTCTGAGGGGAGGGCAAACAAGAAGCCCCATCCAGGAGGGTTTGTGGTTTTCCCTGGGAGCTGCTGTTAGGGACTCCCCTTCTCCCAGATGTGCTGGATTTCTCCCTTCCCAAGTGCCTTTAAGTAGCTTTAGCCTCCTCTTCCTCCCCCGTTGTCTCACAGACCTTCCTGCAGGCCAGGAACACGCCAGGATTTGTGAGACAGGTGCCACGTAGGTTCCTTAAGGCTGCAGGAGGCCTGATCCTGGCTGTTCGGAATGGGCCTGAGGGGCAGCCCTGTTCCCACAGTGATTTCCCTCTCAGCCAAGTCGCAGCAGGACTCTGGGAGAGGAGGGCAGAGAGCACCCTTTCTTTTCAGTCCCCCTCAATGCTGATGCAGATTTCTTTAAAACAGACCTTGTTCCCACAGCTCCCTGACGTGACCAAAGAGCCTGGCCTGGCCCCTAAGGCAGAACTTCCCCGCTGCATCGCGCTGCAGGGTAAGGCGAGGAGACTGGGCGATCCCCCGTCGTGCTGTGGCGACTCTCTCCCTGTCCTTGGCAGTCAGAGGCAGCTGCCTGCTAGTGCAGAATGCGATTTCTTCCCTGCAGCACGAATATGCCCTGAGGAGACGGGCATGTTTCTGCACTCCCCGGAGAGCGGTGGGAGCAAGGCCGGTCGCGTGGCAGCCCTGGGCCTGCTGGGAGCGCTGGCCCACTCTGACGGTCAGTGCCATGGGCAGGGACAGAAGGCAGGGGTTGGGGCTGCTGGGCTGAGAGCAGGAACAGGCTGAAAGCGGTGCACCTGCACCCAAAAGGAGCTGCAAAGAGCGGGTCCCCCAGCCGAGCTGACGCCCTGCGACAGGGCTCGAGCTCTCCTCCGGCAGTTAGAAATGGTGGCACACCAGGGATGATGCTCCAAGCTCAGTAACACGGGCAGGCTGGTGGGTGGGCGGGTGGGCTGGTGCACAGGAGCTGCTTGTACCCAAGTCATTTCTCACGTGCTCTGTGTTACCATATTACCATAGCTTTCAGTCCCTATAAAACAGCTGTGCCTCTAGAAATGGAGTCGCTCTGGCTATGCCGCTGCCTCCTGTGAAGTCAGAGTCAGGCCCCGCTTTTCTGTCCCGTTGGTGTGCGAAAAACTTGGAAGCTTCTGCCATTGGGGCTCTGCCTCAATGCACACCTCTCCATATCTCTTCCAGCACCTGCAGTGAGAGAGAAGCTGCCCCAGGTGATGGAGGCCATGGGGTCAGTGTGCAACGACCCCAGTGCCCAGGTGAGCTGATTTGGGAAGGGACAGTGCCACCAGGGGAGGCAGAGGAAGCCTTTCCCTCAGGGCAGACCTGGGGTGCCTGGGGAGGTGCCGGCGCATTGCCCAGGCAGTGGGTGATGGCTCCTCCCCGGGGAGAGCTGGCAGAGTGGAGCGGGGAGGTCGCTGTGCTCTGTGGAGCAAATGCCCGTCCAGCCTGGTGCTAAAGCCCAGCCCTGATGGCCGGAGCGAAAGCTTCTGCCGTGCGCTTGTCATCTCTCCGCGAGCCACAAAGGCTGCCCCCAAGCAAAGGTGGTTTCCCTTTGGGTTTTGAACAGGAGGACCGTAACCACGCTCTCCCCTGGCAGGTGCGGAGGGCAGTTCTGGAGTTCATCCGGGAGCTGCTCAGCTCTGGCTCCCAGAGCTGCTGGGCATGGGATGTGGTGGGGCACATCTTCAGCGAGTTCAGCCGGACCTCAGGCAGACTGGTAAGGGCAGAGCGAGACACCTGGGGCTTCCAGCAGTGCCTGGCCTGTGCTGAGAGCTTCTGCAGGCATCCTTGAGCATGGAGAGCTCCACGCTGCAGGGCCATCAGCGCCGGCGCTGCCATTGGAATGACCTGCAAATGGCTGTTCCTCGTGTGTGTGTGTGCTGATGTTGGTGGAGACGTCAGTGAATGATGAGGGTTTGCACCCGGGCGTGCCACCTGGGACTGTGGGGCTGCCTGCGCACCCCACAGGCTGAGCTGTGCCCACAGACACCTTCAGCAAAGCTGCCTTGCAAAGGGAGGGGTCTTCTAGGGACAGGACATCCTCCATCCTTAAGTGCTCACAATCAGCAAAACACAGCCACTGCAGCCAGATGGGCCTGGCTAGAGGATCTTTCTGTGGTGTTCTCATACTCTGGCCCTCCAAAGCATGCCCTGCCCATCCAATAGCAGTCTGGGGACCCGCATCCCTTCTGGCAAGGGGACAGGCCGTCTGGCAGTCCCTTTGGTGAGTGTTTCCATCTGGGTGCCCAGGAGATGAAGGATGGGCATGGCTGAGCCTTTTGCTGACTTGCTGAGGACCTTCCCTCTGGCTAGAGCCTCCCTCCAACCGGGGGATCTGTGCGTGTTGCTTTGCTCCAGGGCTTTCTAGTCCTTCCCAGGGTCTGGGAAGTGGTTCCCGAGCTGGGTCTGGCCATTCTTGTCCTCCTTCTGGAGGTCAGTGCTCCTGGGAGGTTGGCGCAGGAGCACTGGTGAGGCCATGCCTGAGCCTTGTCGGTCGGGAGCTGAGAGTAACAGGGGTTTTGCCAACTCTGTCTTACAGGTGGCAGGAGGCCTTTTTGCCTGGGTAACACCGGAGGAAGGAGCTCTTCGAGCCCTGTGTGTGGACATCCTGGGCTCGCTGGACGTCTCTCTGAGAGGGATGACCAAAGTAAGTCACCCTGTGCCCTGCTGCTGTGGCCACTTCTTGCCTTCAGGACATTTTTCTTCGTGCTTCCCCATGCTGTGAACCTCTCCCCTCACATGTGCTGAAGCACACAAGGCTCAGGGAAAAGCAGACTGTCACTTTTGTCTTCGAGCTGAATAGAAATGCTGATGTGGTGAATTGCCTGGTTCTTCTCTGCAGCTCCTGTGGCCGAGGCTGCTGCAGTACGTAGTGCCAGCCCAGTACAGCGGCATGCTGATCCCGCTCTCCCGCTGTCTCCAAGCCCTAGTTGAGAGACGGGAGAGCGCAGGGTGTGAAGAAGACGAGGAGGAGCCTGATGCCGTGGACTCCCAGGAGCAAGGTAGAAGCTAATGGGTTCAGCCAGGGGCTTGGCCAGTCTGTGTCTACATGCACCCTGCCAGCCCTCAGCAGAAGCCTGGGAGAACCAAAGGGCGGAGCCAGGCTCTGCTGCTGGGCACGAGGGGCTCTGCCCTGCATTGCCCCTTGCCCAGCGCAGAGGCCCGTCTCTCCTGCTCGCAGCACTCTCCTGGCGAGCCGGGGCTTGTTCCTGGCCATGTTGGAGCTGCCTTCGTCCCGTGCTGGGCAGCCCTGGGGATTTCTCCCGGGTCAGCGCTGTGGCAGCACAGCTGCTCTCAGCCCTCAGCCCTGTGTGGGGCATCGGAGGCGCGATGGGCACGGCATGGCAGGGGCTCGTTGGCTCACCTAGCCTTTCTTCCTCCCCACAGCCCGGCTGCCGGCTCCCCAGGCCCTGCTGGCTCGACTGCTGGTGAGTAGTGGGGCCCGGGGGAAAGAGCTTTTCTGGCCAGGGGTGGTGGGGGAGCCCAGGGCAGAGATGCTGTTGAGGCCCGTGCCGGGATCCCCCAAGGAGGAGGCAGTGTGCCTGAGACTGCCTGGGCTCGTTGGGTATCCCACTCCTTTCTTGGGGCTAGCAGCAGCCCGGGTGCAGGAGCGGCATCGAGCTCCCTCCCTCCCTCCCGGGAAAAACTGCAGCTCTGGTGGCAGGAGTGACCCTTCTCTCCTGCCCTCGCCTAGGTGGTGGCAGCAGCTCCTCACAAGAGCGGCGAACGTGCAGTCGCTGCCTTGCAGCTGCTGCAGGCCCTGCATGGCAGGATACACCGAGCCTTGGGGGTGGTGTGGACTACCGAGATCCCCCTCCTGCTGCAGTACTTGGAAGGTAAAGTGCGGGTGGGGAGGGAGAGGCTGGGGGGAGGGAAGGGGGTCAGGAAAATGCAGCTTCCCAGCGTGACGGAGGAGAATTGTCCCCAGTTCCCCAGCACTTGCTCTGCAGCCTTTCCCCTTCCAGGGAGCCAAAGCTGAGGCTGGGGGCAGCCGTCCCCCAGTGTCGATTTGGCCCAGGGGATGGATGGGGCTGTTGATGTCCTTTTGGAGGGCAGGTCTTGGCGGCACCCCCATGTCCTGGCCGGGACGGTGTTTGGGGAAGGGACAGGACTGGTGCTCCTGGAGGGGGTGCAGCCCCTGGCTTTGGAGAACCAAGTTGCCAGGCCAGGCCAGGTTTGCAGCAGCTGTCCTTGGCAATAGCCTGGGAGAAGAGCTGCAAATGGGCAGAAAGTGGTGGGTCATTAAGGAGAAAATGTGTGTTGCCAATGCACGCTGGCACGCAGTGGTCGGAGTTGTTCTGGGAGCTGCAGTCAAGCAGTGTGGATCTGTTGTGGACAGCACGTCCTTGCCCAGCTTGAATCAGTGGCCCTGACAAATGTTCCTGGGATCCCTCCTGTGTCTTTGGCCTCACAAGGGCTTTGGTGTAGGTGCTTGTAGGCCCTTTCTAGCCTGATGGCCTGGGAATGTTGGGAGGTCTGACCGCAGAGGAGACCACAGGGCTCGTCTTTGGTGTGAGCTTAAATAGCAGCGACGGCTTTTGCTTCCTCTTGCTTTCTAGGGAAAACCAAGAGGTCCCTGGACTCTGCAGAGTGGGAGCATCGTGTGCTCAAGGTACAGCATCCTTGGGGGGTGTCACAAATAGAGGGGGAGAAGAGGGAACAGACAAAGTTGTGGGAGGAAGCTCGGGGCTGCCTGTGTAGGCAGCAGGAGGTGGGGGCACCTCCTGAGTGCCCTGTGCCTCCCCCCGCAGTAGGTGCCTGCCCACTCAGAGGAGCTGCTGTCTGCGCACGTGCCACGGCTGATGGCTAATGCCCTCTATCGCTGTGGCACACGCCTTAGCACTGCCTCCTCCTCTATGTCTGGCATGCCGGGAGGGTCTCGCCTGAGGTGTTAGGGGAAGAGGGAGGCTGGTGAAAAGAGGGCTGGGTGGGGCAGGGGAAGAGTCTGCCGTTCCCAGTAGCTCCCCTCAGCAGTGTCCCGGGACATGCGAGCGTAGAAAGCATCCTGGCCAAGGGCAGGGGAACACTCGCTTCCTCTCTGTTCCCCACAGTTCCTGCGAGCGTCGCTGGAGCCCATGGAGGACAGGGCCTGGACCATGGGCCTGAGCCAGGAGCTGAGCCAGCAGCTGGGCAGCTCTGCCCCCGGCTCCTGGGAGAAGGTGTGTCTCCTGCCCCGCGCCAGGGCTGGGGCTCTGCCCACGCAGGCGGTTTTCATTGCTTCCCCTTCTCTTGCCCCCAAAATGCGCCTCCCTGGGCTACTCCAGTGGCTGGCTACCACCAGGGGTGGTCGGGTCTGTCTGGGGCCAGACCTTTCCTGACAGGTCGGGCCGTGACCACATCTCGGACGTGGCCTCTTCTCTTGCAGCTTTTCCTGTACAAGGCCCTTGGGACAGTGCTGGCAGCTTGTCAGGATCTCAGACACGTCCAAGGGCAGGTGCTGAGGTTCCTGCAGGAGACAAACCCTGTGCAGCTGTCTGAAGCCCAGGTGAGGTGATGTTCATGTCCTGCGCATCCCCTGCCTGTTCCTGGGGGAGAGGCAGGGCTGCTCCAGACCTCGATTTCCTCCATGCTGCCATTTCCCCCTTGCCGCAATGTCCTGCCTGGCCGTTGTTGCTGGCCATGGCCGAGTGCCTGGGCTGGAGCCAACTCCCTGTTTCTCTGTGGTTGCAGGGAATGATTTCTGTTGTGTCCCACACGGCTGAGAGCCACTTCCATCTGGTCTTGGACACAGTGAACATGTTCTCCACCGCTTTCACCAGAGGCTGGTTTTATCAGACTTCCATGGGCTGGAAGGTAAAGGAGCCAGGGTTTCCCTGTTTGGCTTTCCTTTTTTGGCCTTCTTTCACTTCTACACCTGCAGCAGCCAAGTTGTGGCAGCTGCCTTGAGATAAGCATTCGTGTAAGAGCTAGCCGAGACCTCTGTTTCAGAGGGGACGTCCTGGCATTGGGGCCCCTGAGGTGTCTTTGGAGAGGAGGGGGTTTGACACCGGGTGGATCAGAGCCACCCAGCTGGGGCAGCTGCAGCGGTTGCTTGCTTGCAGCCACCTTGCCCCTGACTTAACTTCAGCAGGAGCTGGCGACAAGGGGGTGGGCACGGTGTGACACTCTGACCCTTCCCCAAAGCTGAGGGCCAAGAGCAGGAGCCTGGTGAAGTCTCGCTGGCTCTGCTCCCCACCTGGGGGCTGTGGGGAAGCCTTTCAGGGCAGGGCAGGGCCCTACAGAGAGAGCGGTGCAGCCTGGCCTGGGGAGGTGAGCAGAGTGGGCTCATCTGCACCCCTGACGAGCACGGGCTGCGTGTCTGCGCAGGACCGTGACAGGCTATGTCAGATACCTTTCCACAGAAAGGTTCCAGGCAGCTCCCCGACCTCTAAAATCAGTGGTAAAAGAGCCAGCAGTGTGTGCGATGCTGGCTGCACCTCATCCCCATCCCCATGCGAGATCCCAAGCTGTGGGATGGGAACAACTTCTGGCCTTGGAACTCGCAGCTCGAGGAGTGGCCTGGGGAGCTGCTGGGAGGTGCCCAGGGAAACAAGGAGCTGGTGAGGGTGCAGGGCAGGGCCTGCCGCAGGAGCCTGCCAGAGTCCCGGGGCTGACCTCTCAGGGCATCTCTGTTGACACAGGTCCAGCAGCAGCAGAAGATGGAGAGCGCCCAGGCCATTCGTGCTGCTCTGATGTGCACCTACAGCGGCATTGCACTGCGTGCCCCCAAGGAGCAGCTGCTCACCCGCGTGGATAAAGAAATCGTGGGCAACATCCTGCGGCTCTCCAGAGCTAAACAGAGGGTAGGAGCATGGGGCACACAGGGCAGGGATGCCTGGGTGTCCCAGCTTCAGCCCCTTGGGGCTGGGGTGCACCGAGGTGGACGGTCCCTTTCTAAAGATCTCCCAAGGAAGGGTTTGTCCTCAACGTCCAGATCCAGCCCCCCATGGGTTTCCCCTGCCCATGCTCTTCTTCCACCTCTCAGCCCTTCAAAGAGTTGAAGGGGTGCTTTGCTCTCTTTGGCCTCAGGACTTGCAGCTCAAGCTCGCCCTGGTGCAGAGCATCACCGAGGTCAGCTGTGCCATCCAGGCTGTGGGCAACTGCGGCAGCTTTGAGCTGTCCTTAAAGCAGGAGGCAACGTGGACCTTGCTGGTGAGTGCCTGTAGCCGGGGTGGTCGCACGGGGGAGTTTTGGGCTGTGCCATCGGACTCGTTACCCCAGAGGCACGATGGTCTCTGGGCTTCACGTGAGCTCCTGGAGCTGTGTCCGGAGCTGGTGGGGCTCTTGAGTGCTGGTGCTGGGTGGCTGTGGTTGGGGAGCAGGGGCCCTCCTGCGGTGCCTTTGGGGATGCGTGGGGGTGACGGGGCAGTGTCTGCCCAGGCCTGGCAGCAGAGCCTGTCCCCAGGGGAGGCGGGAGGGCCGTCCCGTGCCCCTGCCAACTCTGTGCTTCTCTTTCTGGGACTTGCAGGACTGGATCAAGGGGGAGCCCTGGGACTCCCTGGTGTATGGAGTGTTCCAGGCCCTGGAGGAGTTGAGGTGAGGTCTGTTCCCCGGGCTGTGGGGACTCCCAGTGTGCCCCATCCCAGCTGGCTGGGGCAGCCCCAGTGGCCTTGAGCATGGGGCCGGGAGCTGCTGGGGCTGTGGAGTGGGAGGGTGTTCCCCATGTCGGGTGTCTCCCACAGGAAGGGAGCCCCCGAGGTTCCTTAACCTGGGGGCAGGGGTTTGCCTGCTGCCTGGGAGGAGGCAGGAATTGCTGGCGCTGAAGGCAGTGCTTGCTGGCGTGGGCGGGGGTGTGTTGGATTTGGGGCCCTCGATTAGGAGGAACCCAGATGTGGTTTGAGCCACTCTGGAGACAGTAAATCTCCTTTGTGTTTTCTCTTCCTTTTTCCTCTGGCCAGCAAGCTGAGGCCACCTCTGAGGCGGGAGGAAAATCACAAGCTGCTGGCAGTGTGCTGCCAGACTGTCTTGTCCTGTCCTTCCAAGGAGCAGATGAAAAAGGGCAGGAAGACAGTGAGGGCAGCTGTGAACATGCAGGTACCCGCTGGCCAGTGCCTGCCCACCCCTGGGTCAGGATCCCACCTCAGTGCGCCCCGGCAGCCCCCATGATGCAGAACCTCAGCTCTGCTTTCCTGCTTTCAGCTTCTGCACAGGAGATGCGTGGAAGATCTGGGCCATCTCCTAGAAGCCTTTCTGGAGGCAGAGGTGACCTCTGCCTGCTTTGATGACATGGTCCATGTGAGTAGCCGTGGGGCAAGAGGGAAAGTGTTTCAGGGGCAGAGAGTGGAGGCCTTAGAGGGTGTTAGGAGGTGGATACCTTTCCTGCGGGAATGTGGGGCTTTGGCTCCTTGCTCTGAGGCTGTGCGTCTGGCCGGGGCCAGGGGCTGAGCTGGGGGACGGGAGCGCCCGGCCACTGCAGCCTCAGGCCAGGCAGAGCAGTGGGCCCTGATGGAGGGAAAGCCCAGAGCCAGCCCTGAGCTGGCTGAGAGCAGCCTGGAGGAAGGCTGGAGTGGGGAGACGCTGGCAGTGTAGCAACAGCAGCCTCAGGGCAGAGGCAGCTGGAGGGAGCGAGGCAGTGGAGGCAGCAGTGCCAGTGCTCGGTGGGGCTGGGGTTGGCACTGGGAAGGGGCCAGAGAAGGAGGGAGTTGGAGAGGGATCTCCGGGAGAGAAAGATGCCTGTTGTGAGAGAGATGCACCCTGCCTCAGGTCCTGAAGGGCTGGCTCACCTCAGCCAACGAATGGGAGCGGGAGAGAGCCCTGCAGGTTTGTGCCCATGTGCTGGGAGCTTGCAAGGAGCGATTCGAGCTCATGGTGAGTAGAGCCCCCTCGCGTGCCCTGGCGCCCTTTTCCCACCATTCATGGCCCCAGAAGGGAACCCTGCCCAACTGGGTGCTGGGTTTTGGGGCTCCAGGGATTACGGGGCAGCCCTTCTGCCTGCCCCTCTGCCCAGTCGCTGCTCAGGGAGCAGGATGGGCGATAGAGGCGAGCGGGTGCTGGGGCTGCCTGCGACCCTTTTCCTGCTGCTCTCCCCTGCAGAGAGGACGTCCTTGCAAGCGGTTCGGCTCCCTGGTGGGATTGCTGGCAACTCTGACCAGCGACTGCCTGGCCACGTCCCGCCAGAGGGCATGGGTCTGCCTTGGCTACCTTCTCCAAATGCAAGGTAAGGAGAGTGGGCGCTTCCCAGCCTTGCTCAGCCTGATCCTCCCTCCCTTCCCGGCCTGGCACCACTGGGATCCTGCAGGGCCAGGCCCTGTCCCCAGGAGGGAAGCGGGAGGCAACGTGCTTGGCTGGTTTTGTGCCCCCACCCTGTTAGCCCTCTGCCTCCCTGGACATGTCAGGAAGGATCCCTGGGAGAGGGTCGCTGAGTCCCACCTCCACAGCGCATGTGTGCAGTTGGTCAGGGCCATCCCCCACTGCTGTCTGAGAGCAGGACATTGCCACCAATGCTGGGGACTGTCCCCCTCCATGTCTGCCCCCCTCCATGTTCCAGGAGAGACAGAGGGTGGTCAGACAACTCGCTCGGATGAGGCCCCTGACATTCCAGAGGGTGCCTTCCCCCTTGCTCCCTGCCTTGAGCCTGGAGAGACAGGCAGCTCCCCAGGCAAACTATCCAAACTCATCGCCGCCAGGGAAGAACTCTCCTGCTGAGCACAAGAGAGGAAACCAATTTGCTGCCCAGAGCAAACTGGGCAGGGAAGAGGGATCTGAACTGCAGGCCCGGGGCGTGCCGCAAAGGGTTGTGTTTGAACCGTTTCCTCTTCAGGCAGCAGGGTCTGCCTGTGCTGAGGCAGTCACGGGGAGGTTTCCTGCCTCCCAGAGACAATGGTGGCCTGTGTGGGAACAGGGGACACAGCTGCTGGGATCAGAGGCCAGTAGCTGCTGAAACCCTGAAGCCCCAACAAATGGTTCGAGGAGGAAGAGGGCTCTTTCCAGCCCGGGATTTGTCAGCCATTTATCGGGCTCAGGAAATCCTGCTGCACCGAGTTCAGGAGGGCCCTGGGTTTCCCTGTGGCTTTCACTGCCACCCCCTGGGTTCTCCTTTAGCAGTATCTAGGGCCAGAGGTTGCCTTTCTGTGGGCGTGACTCCCCTTTTCTCCTGGTGTTTGTTCCAGCTAGGACCATGGAGGTGGTGCCTCAGGCAGATGAGATCAGGTGCCTTGGTGAGGAGCTGAACAGCCCAGACACCGTGCAGACCTGCGCCAAAATAGCAAAGGTAACTGGCCCCAAAAGAGCGGGGTGGGGGCCCAGCTCCTGGGCTCCTGCACATCTCCCTGCTCCCCTCCAGCGTCCCTCGCTGTCTCCAGAGCAAGCTGTCCAGGATGGCTGTTGTTAGCAAGTAGCAGGAGGCTTTGAGACAAGACTGTCCTTCAGGCATGCTGGAGCAGATACCGTATATGTGTGCGTGTGTGATTGCTCTTGTCAGAATACAAATTTGGTACATAATAAGCAAACAACATGGGGGGCGACACTTCCCAATCGGGTAGCTGCATCAGATGTAAACAGCACTGTATGCATAGCAGGAGGAAAAAGTGATTGCCCCCTGCACGACTGCCGAACTAACAGTTCTGTCAAGTTTCCTTTCCATTCTGAATTGCTGGAGCAGAGCTGTGACGTGGTCTCTCTTGTTCCTGACTTCTCTCCAGGCTGTTTGCAAGTGCATCCCTCCAGCGCAGGCTACGGACTTTCTGACTGCGGTCCTGCCCAGCTTGCTGCACGTCACACCCACGTGTGTGAAGCCACTATGGAAGTGGGTGTTCATCTTCCTGGTGGAATGCAGGAAGGAAATAGTCCAGGAGGTAAAGACGACCTTTTTCCCATTTGACTTTGTCTTTGCTCCTGTTGGCTGTTTAACGACACCCTGTGCAGTTGGCACAGGCTCAAGAAATGCCACCTGTGTGTCGAGCCAAGGGGCTGCTGAAGGAGTCAGGTGCCCTTGCAGAGGCCCTGCAAGGCGACTTCAGGGTCTCAAAGAGCGTGTTTGGTTTTGCTCTTGCATCGCTACACACATGTGGGGAGAGTTCTTCAAGCGTTGGGTGTGAAACGTGCCCGTGTCCTCTGTGTGCACAAGGGCACGCAGCTGCTCGTACGGTTGGGCCCAGGCACATGCAGTGACTGAGTCTGTGCGTGTGAGCGCGTGCATGTGTGCGTACGTGTGCGCAGTTGCCAAGAGCACACCCAGCTCCAGACGTGAGCCAGGGCCAGGCAGGGTGGAAGGGGTGAGGTTTCAAGCTAGGTCTGGACCCTGTGTCACGGGAGCAGGCACTGCTCCTGTGCTGAATGACTGTGTCTGGGCCCCGCAGGAGGGGGTAAAGGATGCACCGAGCCCTTCTTTCTCCTCCATTTCCATTCAGGTGCCAAAAATCCTGAAGACCCTTTGCACCTACATGCGGCAGAGCACCCACAGGCCCTTCCTGCTCTGGGCCGTGTTTCTCCTCGCCCACTTTCACCAGGAGCCCGTCATCAGCAGTCTCCTCCGGAAAGGTCTGCCCATGGACAGGTACGTGCACCAGCCACTTCCCCACTGTAGTCAAACAGAGACCCCACAGCTTGCGTGCACTGGGGTGGCCCAGTTAAGAAGCAGGTCTTTTTTCTGCCTGAGCTGTCTTGAGTGTTGCAAGACTGCGTGCTTGTGTCTCTGCCGTGACTGGGGCGTTGTAAGCCCCATTGCAGAGGAGGAGAAGGTTTGAGGGCACTGCAGGACTGCGAAGATACGGGCTCAGGGGTGAACATCTGTTCCCTTGCAGTGACACGGTGGAGCTGTGGAGGAGCCTGGGGAGAAGCACCATTGGGATTCAGGTCCTGAGGTGCTTAGTGGAGAAACTAAACAGAGCACGAAACAACTGCCTGGGGACCAACTCCTCCGCTTGTGAGTGGCACAACCATGAGACTGCTCTGGAGACTTTGATGGTACGTTCAATGGCAGACACGTTTCTGTAGCTTTGCATCTGCTTTGTAACTCCTGCTTCGGAAAAGGGGGAGTCAGGTGCCCTTTGCAGATGCCCCTGGAGACTCCCAGGGCGCTGTGCTGGGCCGGCCTCAAGCAGTGTGGGGAGCTGGGACAGTGTTGTGCTCCTGAGCCACAAGGCTGTTGCAGAAGTGACAATTGCGGACAGTAACCCCCCTGCCCCAGGCAGGCAGGGGAACCAGGCTGGTGGGAAAAGGCCTTGCCTGAAGAGGGGCTTCTTGGTCACGGTTCTCTGCAGATCACCCGTGCCATCTCCGAAGTGGTGCTTGCCCTGAGGAGCACGGAGGAGCTCAGGCAGCTGCTTCCCCACCTCCTTCCCAGCCTCCTGAGGTGGGCCAGCGAAACCCTGGGCGAGGAGCGGCTGCTTTCCCCCCTGGGAGAAGGCGGAAGACAACTGTTCCTCAAGGGCCAGGTGCTTGAGGAGAAGCCGTGCAGGTAAGGAGCCGAAGGGGCAGATGGAGGGGCTGGCTTCGGTTCCCCTCGCCAAGGCACGTGCCTTTGTGGGGTTGAGGGAGGGCTTTGCCTGCCCCGCTTCCTAGATGAGCAAACTGCTCGTCGTGGTTGGGTTTACTTCTGCTCCTTCATGGGGAAACTCCAGCTCCCAGGCAGGAAGGTCTGAGGCAGCTCGTGCTGTGGACGGCTGTCATCTTGCCTTCTGCATACCCTTGCATGCACGATAGCTTTGCACTCCCTCAGCGGACCCCCACCGGGGGGGAGCGTGACTCTTGCGGGCAATGGCATCATTCTTCACAAAATGCTGGTGGGAAGAGGTATTAGGTGTTGCCTTGGTTCTCTAGCATGGAGTCAGTCCAGGGGCGTGGAGTTTCTTCTGCTTCAGTGGGTTTGGGGCATGATGAAAATGCCAGTGTCGTTAGCTGCAGTCTACGAAGCATCATTCCCGGGGTATTTAGCTCTGCTAAAGAGAAATCTTCCCCTAAACTGCAGTGATTTGATCTTTCTTTGGTTTTGTGGTGCTGCTGCTGTTTTGATTTTTTTCTTGTTTTGTTTGACTGTGTTTTGACTGGGTTTGTGTTTTGTTTCTTTTGCCAGGGTTTTCCTTATGGCTTTAGAGTTGGTGCTAGGCAAATGCATGGCAGAGAAGTGGATGCGGCTGCTCATGAATCGGGCAGCGTGGGCTCTCCTTGAAGACCCCCTGACCCATTCTGATGGGGTGCGTCTCCTGACCAGGTAAGAGCCTCAGGGATGCACATGGCTGCCTCCTGCGGGGCTGTGCCCAGGGAAATGCCTGCAGGACCCTTCCAGCATGCCTGGGAAGCCGTCCTGAGCTGAAGAATAGTATCTGCATTGGTGTACATGAATTTTGGCAACCTGGCCTTCCTGGGTAACTGTGTGTCCCTCGCTTGTGCTCCCTTGCGCAGCGTCCTGGTCCATGCTGGGCTTCTATCACCCTGTCTGAAGCAGACCCTCTTCCCATGGCTGGATTCCTGCTCAGTTAAGCTGCGGGTGACAGCTACAGCCTTCTTTGCTGAGGTAAGGCAGGGGGTGGGGAAGGAAGGGTTCAGAGGGTTTTAGTGAGATCCGGCTCCTTGGGACGTCTGTTTTTGTGGGAAGATCCCTGGAGCGGAGCAGACAGGGGAGCGCCTGGCCAGGACCAGGTCCCCACAGCACTGCCTGTGTCCTTCCAGCTCTCTTGGGACTGCAGCACAACAAGGACCCGCGAGTGAAGCAAGCACTAGAGGAGTCTCTCCACGATACCTGTCTCCAGCCAGCACCAAGGAGTTAATTAAATAAAGCTCAGCACAAGATGCCTAAAGGGCAGTGTATCTTTTTTCCCCCGATGGCACCCTTGTGCTTGGCGGGACCACATGTGGGTGACACCGAGGCTGGGGGCTGCCAGCTGCATGGCCCCTCCCGGATCTTCGTGGGCTGGGCACAGCGCAGTCATGCCGGGACAGACCCCAGAGCAGGGGTCTCCCCATGGGGTCCTGGGGCCTTGCCTCCCACTGCCCATGGGGATCCCCTTGCCACCCCTCCCACCACGGCACGACCACCTCTGGCACCAGCAAGGGCTGGCGCAGGGAACAGCCCAGGAGAGCCCTGACCATACCACCACAGCAGGCTTTGCCCTCCCCGGTGTCCTGCCATGCTGGGCCCCCCCCCCAGCACTTGCCCAGGGACACAGTGGGGGGGTATCAGGGGAAAAGGGGGGCACTGGGGGGAGTAGGGGGCACTGGAGGATGGGTGGGGAGAACCAAGGGAGGCACAGCAGTTTAGAGGGGTGTGGTCAGGGGGCAGAAGGGTGGCACTGGGGGACAAGTAGGGAATGTCGGGGGATCTTAAAGGGTCAGCTATGGCTCAGGGGCTGAGCAGAGGGACAGAGTGTAGCAGAGGGCTCTGGCTGGCCCATCGGACCCCTGCCCACCAACACAGGCCCCACTGGTGCTGGTCCCCAGCCCCGGCGGGCCTGGGCACATCTGCGTGGGGCAGGGGCAGCTCCACACAGGGAGCCCACCAGCAGAGATGCAGTTTCATCCCTCAGGCTGCTGGGCACCCTGGCCCCGCTGTGAGCCCATGTAAGCCTCCGGTCCCCTGTCCCGGGGGTCCCGTGTGTTCCTAACTGAAGACCCTGCAAAGATTGCTCAAACACGTGCTCCTGCCTTGCACAGTCACGTTCCTTGACAGAGGTGGGGCTGGAGCTGGAAGAGGGAGTCAAGCCCCTGACTGGGTGGAACACCAGGCCTGGGGAGGGTCCTGCTGTGGAGGGGGCACCAGCAAGGGCCGAGGTGCTGGGGGTTTCCCTGGGCACCAGCTGTGCTGAGGGCTCTGGTAGTCCTGGGAGGTGAGTGTGCCAGGCACGGGGCAAGCGACTGAGCTGGACCTTCTCCAGCAGCAGGCATTTGTATGAGGGGGGCTCAGAGGGACCCATGTCCTGCCCCACTGCTGCAGGTCAGTCTGAGGCACGTGTGAGCCCTGGCTCCCTGCACATCGGGCTTTGCGCTGCCCTCAAACGGTCTGAGCCTCCTCCCAACCCCACAGAGCTTCTCAGCCCTGCCGGTAACTCCTATTTCCCCCTGACTTGCCGCTCGCACGGACCAGACGCCTTGGTTCAGCTGCATCTCCTGAAAGAAAGCAAAGGACCAAGAAGCCAGAGACATGGGGAGAGAGGTCCCTGCAGAGTGGAGTCCCTGGAGATCATCCCTGGGTGTAACCAGAGAGGAGCAGACTAAGCCATGGAAGAGGCTTCTCACTTTATTAAAGTAACCTTCCTCCACACTGCAAGAGGACAGGCGAGGAGAGCAGAGTCCAGATGCATGGACCTGCACACGTTTGCTCTTGAACGGGGCTGGCTCGTGGGGGTGCAGCCTCCAAGACACTAAAACAGAGTGGCTGAAACCGACGGCACAGCACGTCTCACCCAAAGCCAGGACAGAAAGCCTGCACCCAGCTGCCCAAACCCCCCAGATGTGAACTGAGGCTCCTGCCCCAGACCAGAACATGGCCAGACAGACTGGGCAGGAGGTAGAGCTGCATTTACAGCACGGCCGCTCAGCTGCAAAGACCCGCTCCACCTGAGATCGTAACAGAGGCAGGCTGGCTGCTGCTCACACTTTGAGCAGGGGAGGTATTGATTGCCAACGACAACAACTCCACATCTGTCAAAGGCCACGACCCTGCCGTCAGCTGGGGAAAGATGGCCCAGACGGCCGGACAGGCTCCTCGGCTGGGTCCCTTACTGACCTCGCTGCACCTCCAGAACAAGAACCTTGTGCCGCATTGTTGCTGCGACCGGAATTGCCATCTCTAAGGTAGGAACTCAGCTGCAGGGCTTAGAAATGAAGAAGTAAACAAAGCTTGCCTCCATTTCCACCATGCACCATTCCTGTTCTGAAGCACGGTGTCTGCCATCTCAAATTACATCTCCCTGCAAACAGGCCCATCTCCCAGCAATAGGGCCAAGACAGGGTTATTTGCTGTCACAAATGTGATACTGTCACTTACGCTTATCTTGCAAATGCACGCTCAATTACTCTTGGACAGAGATTGTAACGCTCAACGAGCAGATGCAGAATGATGGAATAAACCGATCTGTGCTATGAGGGTGTATATGCACAGCGCGGGAGCAGATTACCAACCGGTAAGATCTTCCTGACAGAGATTTTATATTCTGCAAAGCTTAAGCTTTTTGTGGGAAAGTTTTGTATTTGCGAGAAAATCATTAGACTTTCACCAATCAGAAATACTTGACACAGTAGCTCCAACTCAAATTACTTCCTTTCCTGAAACACCTTGAAAAATTTCATATCAAGTCTCATGAAAAAGTGGAGTTTTTTTCCCAAATCACCTCCATCGCCTTATGAAAAATAGACTTTTGGCTCAGACCCACCGCTGTGGGCCAGGCCAGCCGCAGGACTTGCAACACACAAACCTGCACAGCCTTTCCCTCGGACACTGCCGCAGGGACCCTCACGCAGGTGGTAACAGGGAGGAAAGTACAGCCTGGGGTCAGGAGGGGAAAGCCTGAGAGGGAAGCAAGTGTGCCACAAACCAAAATATGTCTTTAACGTTGTAGTGACTCACCAACGTTGAAAAACATCAAAACTGAGGCATAACACAGAGCGCTCTGATTTCAGGAGAACCAGATTATTTGTAAATTAATTTCCACCGTGAAAATTTTCAACCTTAACATGTGGGGTTTGGGAAACCTTCCCCAGGAAAACTCCAGGACAGGAATCATAATTTTCCACCCCTTCTACTCCATCCAGAACAGCCCTGAATGAGGAAGCTGGACATCACTTCAACAATTTCTGCAACCTCTTGCAAGAACACTGGGTATTCTTCAAACCACAGTTACGGCAACACGGTCTTCGGGATGGGTCTTAAACTTCAGGAAACAAGGTGGGAAGTCTGAACCAAAAAGGTAAATAAGGAAAAGCCTTGGGGATGAAGTCACTAGGCTGCCTCAGCATTGCCTGGAGCAGCTCCACACGGGGACCAGCCCCACATTGGTTTTACATGGGCAGGATAGGACAAATTCATTTTAATACATACTAACTAATTAGTATGAAAGCAGATTCTCCCACACGCTGGGAGCCCAACTGTGCCTCCCCAATGCCGCACCTTAGGAAGACGGACGAGCACTTCCCTGTTTCTCATCCTCTCAAGAACAACCTTCTGCAAGATGCTAAAGCCCACGACATCCCGTCACCAGAAGACAGGAATAACAAGTTCCCTGTCCATGGACTGAGACGTTGCCTGTTCGCACTGCCCGCCGTTCACGTTGCTGTCCCTGTGCACTCGCACCTCTAACACACGTTCTTAAGAGAGAGGCTGTAGCCCTGGCTTCCAAGGGAATTATGAAGTCAGGGGCGAGGAGTGACAGCTCCAGTGTCACTGGCAAGTCACCCCTTCTGACACTAGAGGAGCGGCACATTACAGCTCCGGGAGCAGTGGGGAGGATCTCCTGCTGAATGGATTAATGCAGCACGAGGTGTTGCAAATCCCCTGAGCCCTTCCTCGCTCCCTCCACTCCTTTGTCTCTCCCCTCCTCTCTTCATTCACAATCACCTCCACATTAGTAACAAGCGAGTTGGAAGGCCAGTACGAAAATTTCGGAGCAGACCAAAATCCAAATGCGCTTTTGCCCATGATATTCTACCACTCCTCCGACTTACCTAGTCCTGTCCCAGCTTCTGCTCTTTTACTTGCTTTTCTCCAAAACAGAGGCATATCACATCCTGGAGAGGGGGTAACACCCCAAACAACAACAACAAAAAAGGTTTATTAAAGAAAGATCAAAAATTAGGTGGGAGGTACAGTGCCTAACAAACCTTTCAGGAGGAGGACTTCCAGGGAGAGTTTTCTGCCCACAAAGCACCAGCGCCCCTGGGAAGAAAACTGATCAAAACTGCAGCCACTGAAGGCCCTCTATCCCCTCCTCTGTTCTTACTCTATTTGATAATCGGTTGATTACTGGTCGGATTCCTTCCCTACTTTCAGTTCTGAGGGGATATTGCTTAATTCTTACAGGCCGCGCCCCTGATTTGAGCCTGACCATTACTGGGGAGGCATTTTTCGCTTTTCCTGGTATTTCTGAGGCCCATACCCCTGGATATACTTGGTTCTGGATTTCCTCAGGTACTTCTGAGCTAACAGGAGTATCTCTGAGGGCCAGACTCAGAAGTTCAATTAGCTGGTCATCCCCACTTGAAGTTCTACTTTTCCTTTCTCAAATTTTATCTCCACTTTTAGTTGTTCCAATAAGTCTCGCCCCAACAGAGGTTTTGGTGACTTAGGCACAGATAAGAATTTGTGTATTCCCAATTCTTTTCCCAATTTAAATTTAAGAGGTTTTTAAAAAATACGCCTTTTCACTTTGGCCAGTAGCTCCTCTTACCGTTACAAAACCATCATCCGTAGGTGTTAAAGCTTGGTTGATAGGTTTCACCTTGAGAAAATAAAATCAAGGACGGGGTCTGCCCTTTCTCTGTCATTCTGAGCAGCGGGGCTGCTGCCTCCGAGAAGCACCGCTGAGGCGGGAGGGGCCCCCTTGGGCGCTGGTTGGGGCACACACCACGCAGCACCGCGCTCGGGCCTCGTCACAGCGGTTTTTTTGGGCTCCAGCTCCCTCCCCAGCCGGGGGAGGCCGCGGGGACGTTTCCCTGCTTCCCCCCCATCCGGGAAACGCGGTACCGGCTCCCCCTCAAAACCAACATCAATTGCAACAAGGTATAATTCAAGGTTCCATTGAAGGGCCATTTCTCCTCATTATCCAATTTATACAAAGGCCACCACTGATGACCCAATAATGACAAAAATGGCTCTTCACATCAGTTTTCTGTATGTTCAGGTTAGTTCTTTCAGTCAGACACAGAAATCAGAAGTGATTTCTTCTTCTTTTGCTGAAGTAGTCAGTCTTTTAAGTAGTTATTGCTAAACAGTGCAGAAGCTACCAAAAGAAGTTGAAGCAGGTACTTTCCTCCTCACAAGCAGCATATCACTGAAGTGCTTCCCCTATTAAATTCTCTTCTCTACTCTAAAGGGTCCCTATTTTCCCTGCCCCCAAGGTAAACTCCAGAGCTATTCATGGGGTTTCAAAGAAAGGCACATGTAGTTTACCTGCCTTTAAAAAAAAAAAAAAAAAAAAAGGGGGACTCAGAGCTCTGAATGGAGAATGTTTACTAAACACTGTACAGACAAATTAACCAAAGAGCAAACGTTAATGGGAAAAGCTGGGAGCAGAATGAGAAGCACCACACAACTAAAGCTATCCCAAGCACTTAGGCCTCCATCAAGGACCACAAGCCCTGAGGCTGATGATGGCTCTTGGATGAGTTTCCCTCCCCCAGGTGGAAACACCTCTCAGAAACACTGTGCTCAGACCAAGGCAGGAAAAAGCAATACACACCCCACCCCCACATCTAAAGGCATGCCACTCCATTCAAAGGTAAATTTTGATTTATTTAGATGAACTGCCTGGCCAGTTTTAGCACCTGCCTCTAGAGTATACCGACTTCATCCACCCCTACCCACAAAAACTTTTGACTGAGTGCTGAGTAATGTGGAGAGTGAGGTGGACTTAGACGTGCTGCTACCACGGGACTGGATTTTTAACCTATTTACAAGTATTCGTTGCTTTGAAGCTGCCCGAGGGTCAGCATGCCCTCGCTACTGGAGGTTCTTGCTCTGCGCAGGCACTAAGGAAGACATTTCTGGCGACAGGTTATTTTAAAGCACAGCAGAACATACCGTTTATGACCTCCTGAGAATTATCTCCCAGACAGATCAGCAACAAGGGCAAAACTTGTATATGTAACATGCATTTGGGTTACGTCACTGTTAAACATGTTACAAATCTGTAATAGAAAAACTCACCTACACACTGTACGTAGGTGAGCAGACACTTCTTTATTGCAGCGCTGGACGCACAGGGGATCGCTCCACCTCGTGTGCGTGCTTAGTTTCTCTGCTACAAAAGTTATAGACAATCAAAGTATACATATTCATCACATTTCCAAGCAACAATTAACATACTCATACCATTTCCGAGAACTCATTAATATATGTAAATGCTCGTGACGCATGCGCCTCCAGGTACACAGGTGGTCGTCCAATGTCCTCTGGTGGTCGGCCATAGTCTTCCTCATCCTGTCCTTTAGTCGAACCCCATCTTTGCGCATGCTCAGGTTGGTTGCAAAATTCCATTCTTGGAATCTTCCTAAGTTTTCCTCGGTTTACCGACAAGGCCTACAATTTGTCATTCTCTTGACAAGCAAATCCTACCTATTCACAATGCTACATTGTTCAGCAGTTAGTTTATGATTAAATCACAGATAAATCATATCTAGTTACCTTCATACAGAATATATGTAATTTAATTTTTATTAATCGCTCTCTGGATTATACCATTCTACCAATATCCATCCTTAAAACAATCAATGGTTGTTTCTATTAATATTTATTGATTGGCATTCTTGATATTCGAATCAAGGTGGGAAAGGTAAGGAACTTTCCAAGCAGCATCACTGGCCAGGTCACATTGTTACGGGACCCAGACAAAACTGCTCTATTCGATTCTTCATCGTTCCCTGTCATTACGATTAGTAACATCTTGCTACAAGTAGGTCCTTAATACGGAACAGCGACTCCCTGGTGAGGTTCCTATGGTTATTGTTTCAAACGTAACAATCCTAACTTATACCTTTGTATTTTATTCTTTTATTTTTTAATCAAACTTAACCTTTCTATATGATCAAATCTTGATTATTTAAAAATCAGAGTATTTGCAACAAACATACACCACGACCAGCCATTTCACTAGACTGAAGGCTGGCAGCAGCGTACCAGGACAGTCCTTTCTGGTCACTTCACTCCTGGGTAGAAATCCTACAGACTTCCTTTAGTTCAGCCCATAAAACACCACCTAATTTAATGCCAGAAATCCAAAGAGCTACAGTAAGGGTTTGGGTTTGGGGTTTTGTTTTTTTTTTTAACACAGCATGGCAGATAAAAAGCAAGCAAACAAACAAAAACCCCCGGTAAACCCCTGATGCACTAATGAGGAACAAAAGGTTGAGCCCAAGCTCAGTCCCAGGGCAAGCAGGCTGGCAGAGGGGAGAGGACGCTGCTGGGGGACCGGGCTGCGGGGCAGGAGGCAGCCAGGGACCAGAGCTCTGCCGGCACTGCGGTGCTGCTCCAGCCCGGCACGGCGGCTCACCCAGCGGGACCCGGCAGCTCTTCCCTCCGCAGACCCGTTCTGCTCTGAACCCGAGCTGCAGCTGCGTGTCCGCAGCACCCTGCCTTCAGCAGCACCAGAGGGGAGGAAACACCGACCCGGAGCAGACACCAGGCCTGTCCCACCTGCTTCACACGGCATCCCTGCAGCTACAGGCACCTCCTGGAAGGCCGGAGCATGCAACCACCGTTTTTAAATGTCTTTCCACAAAGACCAGGCGATGACAGAACAGATTCAGAGGGCGAAAAGGGGGGAAAAGGAGGAGGAAATCGGTCTGCCTGGCTACATGAGATCGGTACAAGAAACAACGAGAGATGCAGGACAAAGCAGAACTGAGCAGGACCTTGAAGGCGAGGTGAAGAAAAAATAAGCAAGTTGAACTACAGAAGTGTTCGGAAGAAGAACTATTTTGTTTAAATCTCAAATAATTCTTGGTTAGTAATTCCTTATCAATTATTCTGATTATTAATTTTATTTTCACACAGGCATTTTTTCAACATTTAAGAAGATGCAGCTGTGAGAAGTGCACAGCACAGAGCAGCCTGTGACAGTCCCCGTTGTCTCCTTAGGACGAGGAGCAGCCCCAGGAGCTGCCCTTGGGCAGAAGGACGGCGCAGGAGAAGCACGGAGGAGCCGCTGCAAGGAAGGAACCGGGGACTCGCCGAGGCTGCCCAGGGATGTGTGTCACTGGGGCAGGAGGGCTGGGTCAGGGGTTGGGTACCGGGAAGGGGCAGCAGCAAGGCTGCCTTAAAAGCCTGGGTGCACAGGGGACCCCAGAGAAGCACCCAGGAGCGGTCACCCAGCAGCGAGGTGACAACCGGCAGGCTGGCAGCACATCAGGCGGTACAAGCTTGCAGAGAAAAACGATGGCAATTAGTGACATCGCATTTATAGCCATCAACAGCCACAACGTTACTGCAGTTATTTCCAGTCTCAGAGCAAGTTCTGCTGCCATATTTCCCAATCAGAAGCACTCCCAGCTTCCCAGCACATAGAAACTTTCAGCACGTTCCAATTACTTCTTGTACCTTAATGACTTCAGGTTTCTGCTCCGTCCGCAGGTGTAAGGAGATTATTTTCTGAATGTTCGAACTCGAAAAACCAGACTTTGTCTTTTGAAAAACGTGCAACTGAAAAGCTCACAGCAGAAACGGAACTCTCTCCATCCTGGAAGCCAGAGGAGCAGCAAGGCTCTGCAAAGGCGCTGGGCCCCAGGACACCCCCGTGCCCACCCCCAGCCTCTCCCAGCACCCGCGAGCTGTGGAAACCCGTCCCGCAGGCAGAAGGCAAGAACCCGCCCGGGGCCAGCTCTCGCCTCCCGGCTTCGTGCCGGCTTCTGATGGATGCACCTTGGCTCCGGGAGCTCCCACCCTCTGCAACACCACTCTGAGGCTGCTTCATCACCCTAAAACCACCCAATTCACGTCACCACAAAGAGCAGCAAGCATTGAGCGTGTCCTTTTTTCCACACTTGAACTAAAGGGCGGAAATTAACTTTCCCTCCGTTCATCCGACCGACAAACCGTATGGACACAACGTACCCTCACGGACACCAAAAACCTGCCCCGCCGCGGCCCCGCCCGCCCTCATGAATATTCATGAGCCGCCGCTCAGGCCGGCTCCGCCCCCGCCGCGGGGAGCCCCCGCAGCGCGGCCCGGCGGGGAGCGGGGCCGGGGGAGAACGGGGCGGCGGGGGGACGGGGACGGGGACGGGGACGGGGACGGGGACGGGGACGGAGCCGGGCCGCGGGGCGGAGGGGCGGAGGGGCGGGGAGCTGCGGGGCGGGGGCTCCCGCAGGGACACGCTGCAGCGGGGCTGCTGCCCGCCGCCACGGAGCGAAGTGCGCCGGGAGGAGGGGCCGTGTGCGGCAGCGGGACCGGCACCGAGACACGGCCTCTGCCGCGGCTCTGCCGCTGCCACCCGTCACTGGAGGAGCGCTGGGTAACGACTGCATCATCGACGGCGTGACTATCCAGAGTCCTCTCCTCCTCAGGATGCCTCCTGCCCCCTCTCCTCCTCCTCTTCCACTTCTCCTCACAAGCCCTTGTGCTCAGGAGTCCTCCTCTTCCTCCTCCTCTTCAGGAGTCCTCATCTTCCTCAGGAGTCCTGCTCCTCCTCCTCCTTTATAGCAGTCCTCCCCCTCAGGAGTCCTCCTATGCTTCCTCCTCAGGAGTCCTCCTCTTCCTCCTCCTCCCCTCCCCTCCTCTTCCCCCTAAGGAATTCTCCCCGCCCTCCTCAGGTGTCCACTCCCTCTTTCTCCTCAAAAGTTCTCCTCCTCCTCCTCCTCCTCAGAAGACCTTATCCTCCTCAGGAGTCCTCCCGCTTGTCCTCATGAGTGCTCCTTCTGCTCTATACAAGTCGTCCTCCTCAGGACACTTTTCTCCTCCTCCTACTCAGGACTTCTCTTTCTCTAGGTTCTCCACCTCAGGGGTCCTCCTCTTCCTCCTCCTCCTCCTCAATGGTCCTCCTCCTCTTCCTCCTTCTTCTCCTAAGTAGTCTTCTTATTCCTCCTCCTCCTCTTCCTCAGGAATCCTCATCCTTCTCCTACTCAGGTCTCCTTCTTGTACAGAATTCTCCTCAGGAGTCCTCGTCCTCCTCAGGAGTCCTCGTCCTCTTCCTCCTTCTCCTAAGGAGTCGTCTTCTTCCTCATCATCATCAGGAATCCCCCTTCTCCTACTCAAGACTCCTTCTTGTACAGAATTCTCCTCAGGAGTCTTTGTCCTCCTCAGGAGTCCTCCTCTTCAGGAGTCCTCCTTCTATTCCTCCTCCTCAGGAGTCCTCCTTCACCTACTCAGAAGTCCTCCTCTTCAGGAGTCCTCCTCCTTCTCTTCCTCCTCTTCAGGAGTCCTCCTATGTCCTCCTCAGAAGTTCTCTTCCTATTCAGGAATTTTCCACTTCTTCATCAGGACTTCCCCTCTTTCTCCTCCTCAGGACTCCTCCTTCAAAAGAGTTCTTCTCCTCAGGAGTCCTCCTCCTCCTTCTCAGGAGACCATCTCTTTCCGCTCCTCAGGATTCATCCTTCAACTCCTAGGAGTCCTTCTCCTCCTCTTCCTCCTCAGGAGTCCTTCTCCTTCTTTCTCCTCAAGAGTTCTCCTCATCCTCCTCAGGAGTGCTCCCGCTCATCCTCATGTGTGCTCCTTCTACTCCATACGAGTCATCCTCCTCAGGACCCTTCCTCCTCCTCAGCACTTCTTGTCTAGGTTCTCCTCCTCAGGAGTCCTCCTCCTCCTCAGGAGTCCTCCTCCTCTTCCTCCTTCTTCTCCTAAGGCATCGTCTTCCTCCTCCTCCTCCTCAGGAATCCTCCTCCTTCTCCTACTCAGGATTCCTTCTTCTACAGAATTCTCCTCCTCAGGAGTCCTCGTCCTCCTCAGGAGTACTCCTCTTCAGGAGTCCTCCTTCACCTACTCAGAAGTCCTGCTCTTCAGGAGTCCTCCTCCTTCTCTTCCTCCTCCTCCTCAGGAGTCCTCAGAAGTTCTCTTCCTGTCCAGGAGTTTTCCACCTCTTCATCAGGAGTTCCCCTCCTTCTCCTCCTCAGGACTCCTCCTCCTTCAGAGTTCTCCTCTTCTCGAGTCCTCCTCTTCCTCCTAGAGGAGTCCTTCTATTCAGGAGTCCTCCTCCTCTACCTCTTCCTCCTCAGGAGTCCATCTCTTCCTCCTCCTCAGGATTCCTCCTTCACTTCCTCAGGAGTCCTTCTCCTTCTCTTCCTCCTCAGGAGTCCTCCTCTTTCTTCTCCTCCTCCTCAGGCCTCCTCCTCCTACACAGGATGCCTCCTTCCTCAGAGTTCTCCTCCTCAGGAGTCCTGCTCTTCCTCAGGAGTACTCCTCCTCAGAACTCCTTATCTTCCTCCTCCTCAGGAGTCCTCTTCCTCCTCCTCCGCCGCCTCCTCCTCTGAAGTCCTCCTTCACCCCCTCCTCAGGTGTTTACCTCTTCCCCCTAAGGAATCCTCCTCCTCGTCCTCCTCAGGAGTCCACTCCTTCTTTCTCCTCAAGAGTTCTCCTCCTCCTCAGGAGGCCTTATCATCCTCAGGAGTCCTCCCGCTTGTCCTCATGAGTGCTTCTTCTACTCGATAGAAGTCGTCCTCCTCAGGAGCCTTCCTCTTGCTCCTACTCAGGACTCCTCCTTTTCTAGATTGTCCTTCTTGGGAGTCGTCCTCATCCTCAGGCGTTATCCTCTTCTTCGTCATTCTCTCCTCCTTCTCCGGAATCCCCCTCCTTCTCCTACTCAGGACTCCTTGTACAGAATTCTCCTCTTCAGGAGTCCTCATCCTCCTCAGGAGTACTCCTCTTTCTCTTCCTCAGGATTCCTCCTCCTTTTTTCCTACTCAGAGTCCTCCTCTTCCTGCTAAGGAAACCTCCTCCTCAAGAGGAGGACTCCTTCTCTTCTTCCTCAGGAGTCCACCTCCTCTTCCTCCTCAGCTGGCCTTATGCTCCCCAGGAGTCCTCATCCTCATGAGTGCTCCTTCTACTCTAGAGGTGTCGTCCTCCTCCTCCTCCTACTCCTCAGGACTCAATTCTTTGTCTCGATTCTCCTCCTCAGGAGTCCTCCTCCTCTTCCTCCTCCATCTCCTCAGGAGTTTTCCTCCTCCCCCTCCTCTAGACTCCTTTTCCCCTTCCTCATGAGTCCTCCTCTTCCTATGGTGTCCTCCTCCATCTCATCTATAGGAGGTCTTCTCCTCAGGTGTCCTCCTCTTCCTCCTCCTCCTCCTCTAGAGTCCTCTTCCTCATGAGTCCTTCCTCTTCCTGTGGTGTCCTCCTCCATCTCATCTATAGGAGGTCTTCTCCTCAGGTGTCCTCCTCTTCCTCCTCCTCCTCCTCTAGAGTCCTCTTCCTCATGAGTCCTTCTCCTCCTATGGAGTTGCCGTCATTGTCATCCTCCTCCTCCTCCACAGTCCTTTTCCTCTTGAGTCCTCCTCCTCGTCTTAAGGAGTCTTCCCCATCCTCCTCCTCCTCTGTTGGAGTCCTTGTCTTCAGGTTCCCCTTTCATACTCCTCCTCAGAAATCCTACTCCTCATCCTCAGGAGTTATCCTCTTCCTCATCGTTCTCTTCCTCCTCCTCTGCTTCCGCCTCAGGAGTCCTTCTCCTCCTTTTTCCTGGAGCCCTCCATGCCCTCAGGTGTCCTTGTCCTCCTCCTCCTCTTCTTCTTCCTCCTCAGGAGTTTTTCTCCTCTTCCTCCCCCTTCTCCTTCTCCTCAGAACTCATCGTAATCCTCATCCTCCTCAGGAGTTCTCCAGGCATCTCCCGGAGTCTTTTAACCTCTGCTTCAGAGACATGAGATCCCAGGTAGCAGCCCCAGACTCCTCCAAGGAAGCTACCCGAGATGTCTTTTCTCTCCTTTAAAGGAAGCTCTCTCCTCTGGGATGCACCCGAGACTCCTCCCAAATATCTCCCAGAGAGTTCTGACTTCTGATTTAGGGACGTGGAATCCCGGGTAGCAGCCCCAGACTCCTCCAAGGAAGCTACCTCAGATGTTTTTCCTCCTTTAGAGGAAGATCTCTCCTCCGGGATATGCCTGAGACTCCTCCCAGGCATGTCCCAGAGTCTTCTGACCTCTTCTTTACGGTCCTGAGATACCAGGTAGCAGTCCCAGACTCCTCCAAGGAGGCTACCTGAGATGTTTTTTCTCCTTTAGAGGAACACGTCTCCTCTGGGATCCACTCAAGACTACTCCAAGGCATGTCCCAGAGTCTTTTGACCACTTTTTATGGACCTGAGACTCCACATAGTAGCCCCAGACTCCTCCAAGGAAAATTCACAAAATATTTTTTCTCTTTTAAAGGAAGTTCTCTCCTCAGGGATCTGCCCGAGACTCCTCCCAGGCATCTCCCAGAGCCTTTTGACCTCTGCTTCAGGGACATGAGATCCCGGGTAGCTGTCCCAGACTCCTCCAAGGAAGCTACCCGAAAAGGTTTTCCTTTTTTGGAGGAAGCACTCTCCACCAGGATGAACCCGAGACTCCTCCCAGGCATCTCCCAGAGTGTTTGGACCTCTGCTTCAGGGACCTGTGATTCCAGGTTGCATCCCCAGACTCCTCCAAGGAAGTTTCCTGAGATGATTTTTCTCTTTTAAAGGAAGATCTCTCCCCTGGGATCCACCCAAGACTCCTCTCAAGAAGATCCCAGAGTGTTTGGAGATACGCTTTAGGGACATTAGTTCCCGGGTAGCAGTCCCAGACTCCTCCAAGGCAGCTTCCCAAGTATATTTTTCTCCTTTGGAGGAAACTCTTTCCTCTGGGATCCACCCGAGACTCCTCCCAGGCATCTCCTGGAGTGTTTTGACGTCTGATTTAGTGATGTGAAATCCCACATAGCAGTCCCAGACTCCTCCAAGGAAGATACCCAAGAAGTTTTTCCCTCTTTTGGAGGAAACTCTCTCCTCTGCGATCCACCCGAGACTGCTACCAGGCATATCCTGGAGTCTTTTGACCTCTGATGTAGTGACGTGAGATCCCAGGTAGCAGCCCCAGACTCCTCCAACAAAGCTTCACGAGATGTTTTTTCTTCTTTAGAGGAAGTTCTCTCCTCCGGGTCCACCCCAGACTCCTCCGAAGCAATTTCCGGAGTCTTCTGACCACTGCTTCAAGGACCTGAGATCCTGGGTAGCAGCTCCAGACTCCTCGAAGGAAGCACCCAGAGTATATTTTTGTCCTTTGGGTGAAACTCTCTCCTCCAGGATCTGCCCAAGACTCCTCCCAGGCATCTCCAGGAGTTTTTTCACGTGTGCTTTAGGGATCTGAGACCCAGGGTAGCAGCCCCATACTCCTCCAAGGAATCTACCCAAGATGGTTTTTTCCTCTTTTGGAGAGCAGAGTGGATGGGCAGAATCACCTCCCTTGACCTGCTGGCTACGCTGCTTTTGATCTAGCCCAGGATACAGCTGGCTTTTGGGCTGTGAGCGCACATTGCCAGCTCATGTCCAGCTTTCCGTCCACCGGTACCCCCAAGTCCTCCCCTGCAGGGCTGCTCTCAATCCATTCATCCCCCAGCCTGTATTGATACCGGGCATTGCCCCGACACAGGTGCAGGACCTTGCACTTGGCCTTGTTGAACCTCATGAAATTCGCATGGACCCACTTCTCAAGCTTGTCCAGGTCCCTCTGTATGGCATCCCATCCCTTTGGCGTGTCATCTGCACCACTCAGCTTGGTGTCATCTGTAAACTTGCTGAGGGTGCACTTGATCCCACTGTCTATGTCATTGATGAAGATATTAAACAGTACTGGTCCCAGTATGGACCCCTGAGGGACACCGCTTGTCACTGATCTCCATCCGGACATTGAGCTGTTGACCACTGCCCTCTGGATGCGACCATCCAACCAATTCCTCATCCACCGGACAGTCCTTCCATCAAATCCATCTCCAATTCAGAGAGAAGGATGTTGTGGGGGACTGTGTCAAAGGCCTTACAGAAGTCCAGGTAGATGACATCCGGAGCTCTTCCCTTGTCCGCTGCTGTCGTCACTCCATCATAGAAGGCCACTAAGTTGGTCAGGCAAGACTTGCCCTTGGTGAAGCCATGCTGGCTGTCTCGAATCACCTCCCTGTCCTCCATGTGCCTTAGCATAGCTTGTAGGAGGATCTATTCCATGATCTTCCCAGGCACACAGGTGAGGCTGACAGGTCAGTCATTCCCAGCATCCTCCTTCCTGTCCATTTTAAAAATGGGTGCAATGTTTCCCTTTTCCCAGTCACCAGGGACTTCACCTGGCTGCCATGACTTTTCAAACAGCATGGAGAGTGGCTTGGCAACTACATCAGCCCATTCCCTCAGGACTCCGGGATGCATCTCGTCAGATCCCATAGACTTATGTACGTCCAGGTTCCTCATGGGGTCACGAACCTGATCTTCTCTTACAGTGGGAGCGACATTGCTCCTTCAGTCCCTGACTTGCGGTCCATCGATAACCACCAGTGGCAGTCGTGATGGCTGCGTCTGGTGGTGATGGCTGCGTCCGGCTCAAAGCGGGTTCAGGAGACAGATAACAACACAATAGCCAAGGGTTGATGTGGGCAATGCGCCCACCTAACCACAGTGCTGGTCAAAGTCCCACTCAAGCCAAATCTGGAAGAAAGAAACTAAGATCTCTGTGGTCGGTATGCAAATACGACTAGGAGTCAGTCATCTTACCCCCATAAATAGTAAGCAGCCCAAGAGACCTTTGAGCTCTCCTGCACGGCAGCGGGCTGCACGACGGGATCTCCCCTTGAGCAGGGACGCCTCCCAAGGTTACGCCTGCCGCAGAGATCCCTTACGCCTCGGTGTTGGGAGAGTCCTTGCCGCAACAGATCCTCGGTAAGTGACTAATAGCTTGCTAAACTTTGTAAGCTTCACTAAGATTATATCTTTGATTGCTTGTGCACGTATAATCCTTTAGACATAAACCATTGACCAAGTCCAAGACTAAGTTTGGAACCAGCCGCACCTAGACTCCTCCGAGGGAAGGAGTTTAGAATGCAAAGGGGGTCCTCTCTGAACCTCGTGAGTCAGCGGGAGGGTCTCCCTAACAGTTCTGTCTGACCCTGTCATCTATGCAGTAAATAATCAAGTGTCCCTTGCCATCGAATCTTGTTAAACCACTGTCACATTTACTGTGAAACAGAGATTTAACAAGGTTTGATATCAATAAACATATTGCTGCTTCTCTCTTAGGAGCGAAGTGCATCTATCACGCCATCCACGACACGCTGTCCATTACCTGGCTTAAGAAGTTATCCTCAGTGCTCTCCAGGAGTCTCCTGCATCGCCTACAGCTCGCTGTGCTACTTTTCCAGCAGATGTTGGGGTGGTGGAAGTCCCCCAGCGGGACGAGAGCCTGCGGGTGCGATGCCTCCTGTAGCTGCAGCAAGAAGGCTTCTTCAGTAGGCTCCCCTTGATCTGGTGGCCTGTAGTAGACACCAACCATAAGGTCACCTTTGTTTCCTCGGTCTCTAGTTTCACCCACAAGCTTTCAACTTGCTCGTGGCTATTCTCCAGAGACAACTCTTCACAACCTATCCATTTCTTGACATAGAGGGCAAGCCCTCACCCCCTCCTTCCTTGCCTGTCCCTTCTGAACAGCCTGCAGCCATCTATAGCCCCACTCCAGTCATGGGGTTCCTCCCACCAGGTTTAAGTAATGGCAACTAGGTCGTAGCTTTCTAGCAGCACGGTGGCCTCCAACTCCTCCTGTTTGCTGCCCATGCTGTATGCATTGGTGCAGAGGCACTTCAGCATGTCACCTCCTCAGAGGAACACACATTAATTCCTTTGAGGTATTAAAAGAAGCGTGAGCAGCAGGTCAAGGGAGGTGATTCTGGCCCTCTACTCCGCTCTGGAGAGACCCCAACTGGAATACTGCGTCCAGCTCTGGAGTCCTCAGCACAGGAAAGACATGGACCTGTTGGAGCAGGTCCAGAGGAGGGCCACAAAAATCATCAGAGAGAGGAACAAATCTCCTATGAGGAAAGACCGAGAGAGGTGGGGTTGTTCAGCCTGGAGAAGAGAAGGCTCCAGGGAGACCTTCTTGCGGCCTTTCAATACTTAAAGGGGGCTTATAAGAAAGATGGGGAGAGACTTTTTAGCAAGGCTGTAGCGATAGGACAAGGGGTAATGTCTTCAAACTAAAAGAGGGTAGATTTAGACTTGATATAAGAAGGAATGTTTTACAATGAGGGTGGTGAGGGATTGGCAGAGGCTGTCCAGAGAGGTGGTAGATGCCCCATGCCTGGAAACAGTCAGCTTGGACGGGGTTCTGAGCAACCTGACCTAGTTGAAGATGTCCCTGCTCATGGCAGGGGCGGGGTTGGACTAGATGACCTCTAAAGGTCCCTTCCAACCCACAACATTCTATGACTCTGTGATTTCACTGTTGTTTCCCTCTTGGCTCCTATTACCTCAGGAGCCCCCAGCTCATCTCCGTAAGACTTCACCTGTGCTGCCCTGTACCCAGCACATCTCAGAGCAACGGGCTGAGGGCCCTCGCTAGCACCCTGTCCCGCTAACCTTGGCGTGTCATCCCACAGCTTGTCAGGGCAAGCCTGATATCATCTCCCTCCCCTTCCAAGTCTAGTTTAACGCTCTGTCAATGAGACCCGCTAGCTCGGCAGCAAAGACCCTCTTCCCCCTTTGAGAAATCCCATCCGACACCAGCTGGCCTGGTGCCGTGTCGGCCTTCCCATTATCAAGAAACCCCAAACTGTGATGGTGACAGGAGTCACAGAGACCTGTATTAACAGACCGGCTCCGTCTGTTTCCTTCCAGCGCGCGGCTCCCCCAGCCCAGCTCCGTCTCAGCCCCCCGACGCCCCCCCACCTTCCTACCTCCCCCCGCAGCTCTCCCACCGGGCCGAGCAGGCGCTCCGCTGGGTCACCCCTCCGCAGCTCTTCTCGCTCCCGCCCGCCGGCACCAGCCCCAGGCTCCGGCACGCCCGGCAGCCCGAGGCCCGGGCGGCTGCCCCTTCTCGGGGGGGCTCTCTCCGGCTGCCGCCGCCGGCCTGGCGAGCGCAGAGGACGCGGCTTTCTGCCGGCGGGGCACCGCAGCCGAGCTCCTCCCGGCTGCCACGCCGGCCTCGCCCGCTCCGGGCGCCAGCGCTGCCCCGGCCGCTGTCGAGAGCCGCGGGGGCGGCCGCGGCCCGGCGCGCCCAGACCTGCCGCTCCGCTCCGCTCCGCTCCGCTGCGGGCCGGGCCGGCTCCGGAGCGGCTCCCCTCGGCCACCGGCCGCTCCTGTCCGTTACAGCGCGGGGCGACCGCCCGCCGCCGCCCCGGCCCCGCCCCGGCCCCGCCCCGGCCCCGCCCCGGCCCCGCCCCGGCCTCGCGGCGGCTCTGGCGGCAGCTGCCGGCGGCTCTCTCCGCGGCCCGGGCGCTTCCCGCCCCGGGAGCCCCCCGCTGCGCCCAGACCTGCCGCTCCGCTCCGCTCCGCTCCGCTGCGGGCCGGGCCGGCTGCGGGGCAGCTCGCCCCGGCCACGGCCCGCGCCTCTCCGCCACAGCCGGGCAGCGGCCCCAGGCCCCTCCGGGGGAGCTTCCCGCGGTGCTGGAAGCAGCTCTCTCCTGCGGGACCCGCCCGCCACTCTGCCGGGCGGAGGCACCGCACCCCCTCGGCCGCCCCTCCTGCCGTGTCTGGGACCGCGCCATAGCGAGGGGGTTCGGGTGTCCCCGGGGACGGGGACGGGGACGGGGACTCACCCCGGTCGCTGGGACACGCGTCCTGGCGAAGAGGACGGTGCTGTGCGAGGGCCTTCGAGGGGGCGGTGACACGCGGAAACAAACTTCACAGCTCACACAGAGGTGTAAAGCCGACATTGGTCTATTGCGGTCCCGGGTGCAAGGGGATTTCTCCTCCTGACATGCACAGCGGGTTAAAATCATGACAGGTATTTAAAACAGTTAACAAAGTTAGTTACGCCTCCTGGTGCTACCCCTTAATTAACTATTGGTTAATACTGTTCTTACCTCATCTTAAAGTTACAGTTCTCTTTTAATTCACCACGCATGCTCAGAGAGTAGGGGGCTTAATTGGGTTGGGGCTTTTCTAGCTAGGAGGTGTGTTCCTTAGCATTCTAATGACATTATAATGAGACGAGTTAACTCTAGGGCACTGTTTTGGCAGTCCATTCTATTTTTCTACGATTCGTCCTTGTGCTAATCGTTATTGCTAGTTAGCAGAGAGTTAGTGAAGACAGTCTTTATCTCTAATATGTCTAAGTGCCAGGTGGAGTTGTTATGAAGCATCTTCTTTACATTCTTCTAATTCTTCTGAGTTGCTTTTAACACTTATTTTTCAAGATGTCCTGTAACATTCTCCCCTTTTCTTTCCCCTAAGCAAATTCTTTGGCGTTTAAAAGTGGTTCGTTATGTTTCATCATTATTTTTAGTGTCCATAATTGCCCAATAACTTCCTTGAGTTTACACCAAAGGCTAAGATCTACTATTGTTAATGTTGTCATAGCTATTAGTAACACCAATATTGGGTGGGTCGTTATGTTTAAGATTTTGGTAGCTGGCGGGGAATACCCCCTAAACACATCCCACCAATTGTGCTCTCCCTCTGACCTCACTCGTTCCACTGCTTGGTGTATTTCCTCTGCATCATGATGGACAGTAATTAAAGTCTTTCTTCCACTTTCTTCAACTTGTTTTAACAACCTTTTTAAATTTTTGTGATGCAATAGTTTTCTTATTAGAGTGAGATTCATTCCAATAGGGGTGGGCTGTATATCCTGAATCAATGTATAATTAAACTGTAGCAATTGATAAGTAGTAACAGGAGCCATGTAGTTAAAATCACATCCTGTAAGACTAACAAAGTTGCAAATGCAAATATTTGAATGGTTGCTCGTGTCCACCATTTGATCATCTACTTGTACAAAATCACACTGACTTCTCAGACAAACACATCCCATACCCCTGTAAATTATGATGGTTCTTAGGGTCTCGTTGGGATGCACCTCAAAGTGACAAACATTTTGGTCAGTGTCAAGACAAGTATCTTGCCCTTTGATGGTGTTTCCTTCACAAATAAATCCTTGCTGGTCTCGTACGACACAGACCTCGGCATCAATAGTTTGCCACTTATTCCTGTTTTTCATAGCCCATACCCTATGTTCTGGGGGACAAAGTACAGTTCCATGGTAATTTAATCCTAGCACAACAATCGGGTGTATGTTATATACTAAACCTTTATATATTGTTAGTACAAAAGCTGTAGCTGTGTTGTTAGTAGGGTCAAAGGTAAAATTAACCAAATGCCACCACGATTAGAATCTCCTTTCAAATTCCGTTGTGTTATTCCACATCACCTTTCGGCTTTCTTTTGGTAGGATTCCATCTTCACCTTCCCTAATGATTGCAGCTCCTATTGTCTGTATCCATCATTGGGCTTGGATACAACTAAGTGCTGTAGAAACATTAGTCAGAGCCGCATCTAATTCATTTATAATCAGTGCCTTAATTAATTCCTTTCTCAAATTTTATTTCTGCTTTTAGTTGTTCCAATAAGTCTCACCCCAATAGAGGTTTTGGTGAGTTAGGCACAGATAAGAATTTGTGTATTCCCAATTCTTTTCCCAATCTAAATTAAGGAGGTTTTTAAAAAATACCCCTTTTCACTTTGTCCAGTAGCTCCCTGTACCGTTACAAAATCATCATCCGTAGGTGTTAAAGCTTGGTTGATAGGTTTCACCTTGAGAAAATAAAATCAAGGACGGGGTCTGCCCTTCCTCTGTGACTCTGAGCAGCGGGGCTGCTGCCTCCGAGAAGCACCGCTGAGGCGGGAGGGGCCCCCTTGGGCGCTGGTTGGGGCACACACCACGCAGCACCGCGCTCGGGCCTCGTCACAGCGGTTTTTTTGGGCTCCAGCTCCCTCCCCAGCCGGGGGAGGCCACGGGGACGTTTCCCTGCTTCCCCCCCATCCGGGAAACACGGTACCGGCTCCTCCTCAAAAACAACATCAATTGCACCAAGGTATTCTAATTCAAGGTTCCATTGAAGGGCCATTTCTCCTCATCATCCAATTTATACAAAGGCCACCACTGATGACCCAGTAATGACCAAAAATGGCTCTTCACATCAGTTTTCTGTATGTTCAGGTTAGTTCTTTCAGTCAGACACAGAAATCAGAAGTGATTTCTTCTTCTTTTGCTGAAGTAGTCAGTCTTTTAAGTAGTCATTGCTAAACAATGCAGAAGCTACCAAAAGAAGTTGAAGCAGGTACTTTCCTCCTCACAAGCAGCATATCACTGAAGTGCTTCCCCTATTAAATTCTCTTCTCTACTCTAAAGGGTCCCTATTTTCCCTGCCCCCAAGGTAAACTCCAGAGCTATTCATGGGGTTTCAAAGAAAGGCACATGTAGTTTACCTGCCTTTAAGAAAAAAAAAAAAAAAAGGGGGGGGGGGACTCAGAGCTCTGAATGGAGAATGTTTAGTAAACAGTGTACAGACAAATTAACCAAAGAGCAAACATTAATGGGAAAAGCTGGGAGCAGAATGAGAAGCACCACACAACTAAAGCTATCCCAAGCACTCAAGCACTTAACGATTCCATCAAGGACCACAAGCCCTGAGGCTGATGATGGCTGTTGGATGAGTTTCCCTCCCCCAGGTGGAAACACCTCTCACTGCGCTGTGCTCAGACAAAAGAAGGAAAAAGCAATACACCCCCCTACATCTAAAGGCATGCCACTCCATTCAAAGGTAAATTTTGATTTATTTAGATAAACTGCCTGGCCAGTTTTAGCACCTCCCTCTAGAGTATATCGACTTCATCCACCCCTACCCACAAAAACTTCTAACTGAGTGCTGAGTAATGTGGAGTCAGGTGGACTTAGACACACTGCTACCAGGGGACTGGATTTTTAACCTATTTACAAGTATTCGTTGCTTTGAAGCTGCCCGAGGGTCAGCATGCCCTCGCTTCTGGAGGTTCTTGCTCTGCGCAGGCACTAAGGAAGACATTTCTGGCGACAGGTTATTTTAAAGCACAGCAGAACATACCATTTATGACCTCCTGAGAATTATCTCCCAGACAGATCAGCAACAAGGGCAAAACTTGTCTATTTAACATGCATTTGGGTTACGTGACTGTTAAACATGTTACAAATCTGTAATAGAAAACCTCACCTACACACTGTACGAGGGTGAGCAGACACTTCTTTATTGCAGCACTGGACGCACAGGGGATCGCTCCACCTCGTGTGCGTGCTTAGTTTCTCCGCTACAAAAGTTATACACAATCAAAGTATACATATTCATCGCATTTCCAAGAAACAATTAACATACTCATACCATTTCTGAGAACTCATTTAATATATGTAAATGCTCGTGACCCATGTGCCTCCAGGTACACAGGTGGTCGTCTAAGGTCCTCTGGTGGTCGGCCATAGTCTTCCTCATCCTGTCCTTTAGTCGAACCCCATCTTTGCGCATGCTCAGGTTGGTTGCAAAATTCCATTCTTGGAATCTTCCTAAGTTTTCCTCCATTTACTGACCAGGCCTACAACTTATCATTCTCTTGACAAGCAAATCCTACCTATTCACAATACTACATTGTTCAGCAGTTAGTTTATGATTAAATCACAGATAAGTAATACCTCGTTACCTTCATACAGAATATATATAATTTAATTTTTCATTAATAGCTCTCTTGATTATACCATTCTATCAATGTCCGTACTTAAAATAATCAATGGCTATTTCCATTAATATCTATTGATTGGCATTCTTGACATTCGAATCAAGGTGGGAAAGGTAAGGAACTTTCCAAGCAGCATCACTGGTGCATATCAGGTCACACTGTTATGGGACCCAGACAAAACTGCTCTATTCGACTCTTCATCGTTCAATCTCGCTACAATTAGGTCCTTAATATGGAACAGTGACTCCCTGGTCAGGTTCCTATGGTTATTGTTTCAAACTTAACAATCCTAACTTATACCTTTGTATTTTATTCTTTTATTTATTAATCAAACTTAACCTTTCTATATGATCAAATCTTGATTATTCAAAAATCAGAGTATTTGCAACAAACATACACCACGACCAGCCATTTCACTAGACTGAAGGCTGGCAGCAGCGTACCAGGACAGTCCTTTCTGGTCACTTCACTCCTGGGTAGAAATCCTACAGACTTCCTTTAGTTCAGCCCATAAAACACTACCTAATTTAATGCCAGAAATCCAAAGAGCTACAGTGAGGGTTTGGGTTTGGGTTTTTGGTTTTTTTTTAACACAGCATGGCAGATAAAAAGCAAGCAAACAAACAAAAACCCCCGGTAAACCCCTGATGCACTAATGAGGAACAAAAGGTTGAGCCCAAGCTCAGTCCCAGGGCAAGCAGGCTGGCAGAGGGGAGAGGACGCTGCTGGGGGACCGGGCTGCGGGGCAGGAGGCAGCCAGGGACCAGAGCTCTGCCGGCATTGCGGTGCTGCTCCAGCCCGGCACGGCGGCTCACCCAGCGGGACCCAGCAGCTCTTCCCTCCGCAGACCCGTTCTGCTCTGAACCCGAGCTGCAGCTGCCTGTCCACAGCACCCTGCCTTCAGCAGCACCAGAGGGGAGGAAACACCGACCCGGAGCAGACACCAGGCCCATCCCACCTGCTTCACACGGCATCCCTGCAGCTACAGGCACCTCCTGGAAGGCCGGAGCGTGCAACCACAGTTTTTAAACGTCTTTCCACAAAGACCAGGCGATGACAGAACAGATTCAGAGGGCGAAAAGGGGGGAAAAGGAGGAGGAAATCGGTCTGCCTGGCTACATGAGATCGGTACGAGAAACAGAGATGCAGGACAAAGCAGAACTGAGCAGGACCTTGAAGGCGAGGTGAAGAAAAAATAAGCAAGTTGAACTACAGAAGTGTTCGGAAGAAGAACTATTTTGTTTAAATCTCGAATAATTCTTGGTTAGTAATTCCTTATCAATTATTCTGATTATTAATTTTATTTTCACACAGGCATTTTTTCAACATTTAAGAAGATGCAGCTGTGAGAAGTGCACAGCACAGAGCAGCCTGTGACAGTCCCCGTTGTCTCCTTAGGACGAGGAGCAGCCCCAGGAGCTGCCCTTGGGCAGAAGGACGGCACAGGAGAAGCACGGAGGAGCCGCTGCAAGGAAGGAACCGGGGACTCGCCGAGGATGCCCAGGGATGTGTGTCACTGGGGCAGGAGGGCTGGGTCAGGGGTTGGGTACCGGGAAGGGGCAGCAGCAAGGCTGCCTTAAAAGCCTGGGTGCACAGGGGACCCCAGAGAAGCACCCAGGAGCGGTCACCCAGCAGCGAGGTGACAACCGGCAGGCTGGCAGCACATCAGGCGGTACAAGCTTGCAGAGAAAAATGATGGCAATTAGTGACATCGCATTTATAGCCATCAACAGCCACAACATTACTGCAGTTATTTCCAGTCTCAGAGCAAGTTCTGCTGCCATATTTCCCAATCAGAAGCACTCCCAGCTTCCCAGCACATAGAAACTTTCAGCACGTTCCAATTACTTCTTGTACCTTAATGACTTCAGGTTTCTGCTCCGTCTGCAGGTGTAAGGAGATTATTTTCTGAATGTTCGAACTCGAAAAACCAGACTTTGTCTTTTGAAAAACGTGCAACTGAAAAGCTCACCGCAGAAACGGAACTCTCTCCATCCTGGAAGCCAGAGGAGCAGCAAGGCTCTGCAAAGGCACTGGGCCCCAGGACACCCCCGTGCCCACCCCCAGCCTCTCCCAGCACCCGCGGGCTGTGGGAACCCGTCCCGCAGGCAGAAGGCAAGAACCCGCCCGGGGCCAGCTCTCGCCTCCCGGCTTCGTGCCGGCTTCTGATGGATGCACCTTGGCTCCGGGAGCTCCCACCCTCTGCAACACCACTCTGAGGCTGCTTCATCACCCTAAAACCACCCAATTCACGTCACCACAAAGAGCAGCAAGCATTGAGCGTGTCCTTTTTTCCACACTTGAACTAAAGGGCGGAAATTAACTTTCCCTCCGTTCATCCGACCGACAAACCGTATGGACACAACGTACCCTCACGGACACCAAAAACCTGCCCCGCCGCGGCCCCGCCCGCCCTCATGAATATTCATGAGCCGCCGCTCAGGCCGGCTCCGCCCCCGCCGCGGGGAGCCCCGGCAGCGCGGCCCGGCGGGGAGCGGGGCCGGGGGAGAACGGGGCGGCGGGGGGACGGGGACGGGGACGGGGACGGAGCCGGGCCGCGGGGCGGAGGGGCGGGGAGCTGCGGAGCGGGGGCTCCCGCAGGGACACGCTGCAGCGGGGCTGCTGCCCGCCGCCACGGAGCGAAGTGCGCCGGGAGGAGGGGCCGTGTGCGGCAGCGGGACCGGCACCGAGACACGGCCTCTGCCGCGGCTCTGCCGCTGCCACCCGTCACTGGAGGAGCGCTGGGTAACGACTGCAGCATCGACGGCGTGACTATCCAGAGTCCTCCCCCTCCGCAGGATGCCTCCTGCCCCCTCTCCTCCTCTTCCACTTCTCCTCAGCAGTCCTTGCCCTCCTCCTCCTCCTCACAAGTCCTTGTTCTCAGGAGTCCTCCTCTTCCTCCTCCTCTTCAGGAGTCCTCATCTTCCTCAGGAGTCCTGCTCCTCCTCCTCCTTTATAGCAGTCCTCCCCCTCAGGAGTCCTCCTATGCTTCCTCCTCAGGAGTCCTCCTCTTCCTCCTCCTCCCCCTTCTCAGGAGTCCTCCTCTTCAGGACTTCTCCTCCTACACAGGATGCCTCCTTCCTCAGAGTTCTCCAGGAGTACTCCTCCTCAGAACTCCTCCTTACCTTCCGCCCCCTCAGGAGTCCTCTTCCTCCTCCACCTCCTCCTCCTCAGAAGTCCTCCTTCACCTCCTCCTCTGGACTTTACCTCTTCCCCCTAAGGAATTCTCCCCGCCCTCCTCAGGTGTCCACTCCCTCTTTCTCCTCAAAAGTTCTCCTCCTCCTCCTCCTCCTCAGAAGACCTTATCCTCCTCAGGAGTCCTCCCGCTTGTCCTCATGAGTGCTCCTTCTGCTCTATACAAGTCGTCCTCCTCAGGACCCTTTTCTCCTCCTCCTACTCAGGACTTCTCTTTCTCTAGGTTCTCCACCTCAGGGGTCCTCCTCTTCCTCCTCCTCCTCCTCAATGGTCCTCCTCCTCTTCCTCCTTCTTCTCCTAAGTAGTCTTCTTATTCCTCCTCCTCCTCTTCCTCAGGAATCCTCATCCTTCTCCTACTCAGGTCTCCTTCTTGTACAGAATTCTCCTCAGGAGTCCTCGTCCTCCTCAGGAGTCCTCGTCCTCTTCCTCCTTCTCCTAAGGAGTCGTCTTCTTCCTCATCATCATCAGGAATCCCCCTTCTCCTACTCAGGACTCCTTCTTGTACAGAATTCTCCTCAGGAGTCTTTGTCCTCCTCAGGAGTACTCCTCTTCAGGAGTCCTCCTTCTATTCCTCCTCCTCAGGAGTCCTCCTTCACCTACTCAGAAGTCCTCCTCTTCAGGAGTCCTCCTCCTTCTCTTCCTCCTCTTCAGGAGTCCTCCTATGTCCTCCTCAGAAGTTCTCTTCCTATTCAGGAATTTTCCACTTCTTCATAAGGACTTCCCCTCTTTCTCCTCCTCAGGACTCCTCCTTCAAAAGAGTTCTTCTCCTCAGGACTCCTCCTCCTCCTTCTCAGGAGACCATCTCTTTCCGCTCCTCAGGATTCATCCTTCAACTCCTAGGAGTCCTTCTCCTCCTCTTCCTCCTCAGGAGTCCTTCTCCTTCTTTCTCCTCAAGAGTTCTCCTCATCCTCCTCAGGAGTGCTCCCGCTCATCCTCATGTGTGCTCCTTCTACTCCATACGAGTCATCCTCCTCAGGACCCTTCCTCCTCCTCAGCACTTCTTGTCTAGATTCTCCTCCTCAGGAGTCCTCCTCCTCCTCAGGAGTCCTCCTCCTCTTCCTCCTTCTTCTCCTAAGGCATCGTCTTCCTCCTCCTCCTCCTCAGGAATCCTCCTCCTTCTCCTACTCAGGATTCCTTCTTCTACAGAATTCTCCTCCTCAGGAGTCCTCGTCCTCCTCAGGAGTACTCCTCTTCAGGAGTCCTCCTTCACCTACTCAGAAGTCCTGCTCTTCAGGAGTCCTCCTCCTTCTCTTCCTCCTCCTCCTCAGGAGTCCTCAGAAGTTCTCTTCCTGTCCAGGAGTTTTCCACCTCTTCATCAGGAGTTCCCCTCCTTCTCCTCCTCAGGACTCCTCCTCCTTCAGAGTTCTCCTCTTCTCAAGTCCTCCTCTTCCTCCTAGAGGAGTCCTTCTATTCAGGAGTCCTCCTCCTCTACCTCTTCCTCCTCAGGACTCCATCTCTTCCTCCTCCTCAGGATTCCTCCTTCACTTCCTCAGGAGTCCTTCTCCTTCTCTTCCTCCTCAGGAGTCCTCCTCTTTCTTCTCCTCCTCCTCAGGCCTCCTCCTCCTCCACAGGATGCCTCCTTCCTCAGAGTTCTCCTCCTCAGGAGTCCTGCTCTTCCTCAGGAGTACTCCTCCTCAGAACTCCTTATCTTCCTCCTCCTCAGGAGTCCTCTTCCTCTTCCTCCGCCGCCTCCTCCTCTGAAGTCCTCCTTCACCCCCTCCTCAGGTGTTTACCTCTTCCCCCTAAGGAATCCTCCTCCTCGTCCTCCTCAGGAGTCCACTCCTTCTTTCTCCTCAAGAGTTCTCCTCCTCCTCAGGAGGCCTTATCATCCTCAGGAGTCCTCCCGCTTGTCCTCATGAGTGCTTCTTCTACTCGATAGAAGTCGTCCTCCTCAGGAGCCTTCCTCCTGCTCCTACTCAGGACTCCTCCTTTTCTAGATTGTCCTTCTTGGGAGTCGTCCTCATCCTCAGGCGTTATCCTCTTCTTCGTCATTCTCTCCTCCTTCTCCGGAATCCCCCTCCTTCTCCTACTCAGGACTCCTTGTACAGAATTCTCCTCTTCAGGAGTCCTCATCCTCCTCAGGAGTACTCCTCTTTCTCTTCCTCAGGAGTCCTCCTCCTTTTTTCCTACTCAGAGTCCTCCTCTTCCTGCTAAGGAAACCTCCTCCTCAAGAGGAGGACTCCTTCTCTTCTTCCTCAGGAGTCCACCTCCTCTTCCTCCTCAGCTGGCCTTATGCTCCCCAGGAGTCCTCATCCTCATGAGTGCTCCTTCTACTCTAGAGGTGTCCTCCTCCTCCTCCTCCTACTCCTCAGGACTCAATTCTTTGTCTCGATTCTCCTCCTCAGGAGTCCTCCTCCTCTTCCTCCTCCATCTCCTCAGGAGTTTTCCTCCTCCTCCTCCTCTAGACTCCTTTTCCCCTTCCTCATGAGTCCTCCTCTTCCTATGGTGTCTTCCTCCATCTCATCTATAGGAGGTCTTCTCCTCAGGTGTCCTCCTCTTCCTCCTCCTCCTCCTCTAGAGTCCTCTTCCTCATGAGTCCTTCCTCTTCCTGTGGTGTCCTCCTCCATCTCATCTATAGGAGGTCTTCTCCTCAGGTGTCCTCCTCTTCCTCCTCCTCCTCCTCCTCTAGAGTCCTCTTCCTCATGAGTCCTTCTCCTCCTATGGAGTTGCCGTCATTGTCATCCTCCTCCTCCTCCACAGTCCTTTTCCTCTTGAGTCCTCCTCCTCGTCTTAAGGAGTCTTCCCCATCCTCCTCCTCCTCTGTTGGAGTCCTTGTCTTCAGGTTCCCCTTTCATACTCCTCCTCAGAAATCCTACTCCTAATCCTCAGGAGTTATCCTCTTCCTCATCGTTCTCTTCCTCCTCCTCTGCTTCCGCCTCAGGAGTCCTTCTCCTCCTTTTTCCTGGAGCCCTCCATGCCCTCAGGTGTCCTTGTCCTCCTCCTCCTCTTCTTCTTCCTCCTCAGGAGTTTTTCTCCTCTTCCTCCCCCTTCTCCTTCTCCTCAGAACTCATCGTAATCCTCATCCTCCTCAGGAGTTCTCCAGGCATCTCCCGGAGTCTTTTAACCTCTGCTTCAGAGACATGAGATCCCAGGTAGCAGCCCCAGACTCCTCCAAGGAAGCTACCCGAGATGTCTTTTCTCTCCTTTAAAGGAAACTCTCTCCTCTGGGATGCACCCGAGACTCCTCCCAAATATCTCCCAGAGAGTTCTGACTTCTGATTTAGGGACGTGGAATCCCAGGTAGCAGCCCCAGACTCCTCCAAGGAAGCTACCTCAGATGTTTTTCCTCCTTTAGAGGAAGATCTCTCCTCCGGGATACGCCTGAGACTCCTCCCAGGCATGTCCCAGAGTCTTCTGACCTCTTCTTTACGGTCCTGAGATACCAGGTAGCAGTCCCAGACTCCTCCAAGGAGGCTACCTGAGATGTTTTTTCTCCTTTAGAGGAACACGTCTCCTCTGGGATCCACTCAAGACTACTCCAAGGCATGTCCCAGAGTCTTTTGACCACTTTTTATGGACCTGAGACTCCACATAGTAGCCCCAGACTCCTCCAAGGAAAATTCACAAAATATTTTTTCTCTTTTAAAGGAAGTTCTCTCCTCAGGGATCTGCCCGAGACTCCTCCCAGGCATCTCCCAGAGCCTTTTGACCTCTGCTTCAGGGACATGAGATCCTGGGTAGCTGTCCCAGACTCCTCCTAGGAAGCTACCCGAAAAGGTTTTCCTTTTTTGGAGGAAGCACTCTCCACCAGGATGAACCCGAGACTCCTCCCAGGCATCTCCCAGAGTGTTTGGACCTCTGCTTCAGGGACCTGTGATTCCAGGTTGCATCCCCAGACTCCTCCAAGGAAGCTTCCTGAGATGATTTTTCTCTTTTGAAGGAAGATCTCTCCCCTGGGATCCACCCAGGACTCCTCTCAGGAAGATCCCAGAGTGTTTGGAGATATGCTTTAGGGACATTAGTACCCGGGTAGCAGTCCCAGACTCCTCCAAGGCAGCTTCCCAAGTATATTTTTCTCTTTTGGAGGAAACTCTTTCCACTGGGATCCACCCGAGACTCCTCCCAGGCATCTCCTGGAGTGTTTTCACCTCTGATTTAGTGATGTGAGATCCTGCGTAGCAGTCCCGGACTCCTCCAAGGAAGATACCCAAGAAGTTTTTCCCTCTTTTGGAGGAAACTCTCTCCTCTGCGATCCACCCGAGACTGCTACCAGGCATGTCCTGGAGTCTTTTGACCCCTGATGTAGTGACGTGAGATCCCAGGTAGCAGCCCCAGACTCCTCCAACAAAGCTTCACGAGATGTTTTTTCTTCTTTAGAGGAAGTTCTCTCCTTCGGGTCCGCCCCAGACTCCTCCGAAGCAATTTCTGGAGTCTTCTGACCACTGCTTCAAGGACCTGAGATCCTGGGTAGCAGCTCCAGGCTCCTCGAAGGAAGCACCCAGAGTATATTTTTGTCCTTTGGGTGAAACTCTCTCCTCCAGGATCTGCCCAAGACTCCTCCCAGGCATCTCCAGGAGTTTTTTCACGTGTGCTTTAGGGATCTGAGACCCAGGGTAGCAGCCCCATACTCCTCCAAGGAATCTACCCAAGATGTTTTTTCCTCTTTTGGAGAGCAGAGTGGATGGGCAGAATCACCTCCCTTGACCTGCTGGCTACGCTGCTTTTGATCTAGCCCAGGATACAGCTGGCTTTTGGGCTGTGAGCGCACATTGCCAGCTCATGTCGAGCTTTCCGTCCACCGGTACCCCCAAGTCCTTCCCTGCAGGGCTGCTCTCAATCCATTCATCCCCCAGCCTGTATTGATACCGGGCATTGCCCCGACACAGGTGCAGGACCTTGCACTTGGCCTTGTTGAACCTCATGAGATTTGCATAGGCCCACTTCTCAAGCTTGTCCAGGTCCCTCTGTACGGCATCCTATCCCTCAGGCGTGTCATCTGCACCACTCAGATTGGTGTCATCTAAACTTGCTGAGGGTGCACTTGATCCCACTGTCTATGTCATTGATGAAGATATTAAACTGTACTGGTCCCAATATGGACCCCTGAGGGACACCGCTTGTCACTGATCTCCATCCGGACATTGAGCTGTTGACCACTGCCCTCTGGATGTGACCATCCAACCAATTCCTCATCCACCGGACAGTCCATCCATCAAATCCATCTCCAATTCAGAGAGAAGGATGTTGTGGGGGACTGTGTCAAAGGCCTTACAGAAGTCCAGGTAGATGACATCTGGAGCTCTTCCCTTGTCCGCTGCTGTAGTCACTCCATCATAGAAGGCCACTAAGTTGGTCAGGCAAGACTTGCCCTTGGTGAAGCCATGCTGGCTGTCTCGAATCGCCTCCCTGTCCTCCATGTGCCTTAGCATAGCTTCTAGGAGGATCTGTTCCATGATCTCCCCAGGCACACTTCACCTGTGCTGCCCTGTACCCAGCACATCTCAGAGCAATGGGCCGAGGGCCCTCGCTAGCACCCTGTCCTGCTAACCTTGGCGTGTCATCCCACAGCTTGTCAAGGCAAGCCTGATATCATCTCCCTCCCCTTCCAAGTCTAGTTTAACGCTCTGTCAATGAGACCCGCTAGCTCGGCAGCAAAGACCCTCTTCCCCCTTTGAGAAATCCCATCCGACCCCAGGTGGCCTGGTGCCGTGTCAGCCTCCCCATTATCAAAAAACCCCAAACTGTGATGGTGACAGGAGTCACAGAGACATGTATTAACAGACCGGGTCCGTCTGTTTCCTTCCAGCGCGCGGCTCCCCCAGCCCAGCTCCGTCTCAGCCCCCCGACGCCCCCCGACCTTCCTACCTCCCCCCGCAGCTCTCCCACCGGGCCGAGCAGGCGCTCCGCTGGGTCACCCCTCCGCAGCTCTTCTCGCTCCCGCCCGCCGGCACCAGCCCCAGGCTCCGGCACGCCCGGCAGCCCGAGGCCCGGGCGGCTGCCCCTTCTCGGGGGGGCTCTCTCCGGCTGCCGCCGCCGGCCTGGCGAGCGCAGAGGACGCGGCTTTCTGCCGGCGGGGCACCGCAGCCGAGCTCCTCCCGGCTGCCACGCCGGCCTCGCCCGCTCCGGGCGCCAGCGCTGCCCCGGCCGCTGTCGAGAGCCGCGGGGGCGGCCGCGGCCCGGCGCGCCCAGACCTGCCGCTCCGCTCCGCTCCGCTCCGCTGCGGGCCGGGCCGGCTCCGGAGCGGCTCCCCTCGGCCACCGGCCGCTCCTGTCCGTTACAGCGCGGGGCGACCGCCCGCCGCCGCCCCGGCCCCGCCCCGGCCCCGCCCCGGCCCCGCCCCGGCCCCGCCCCGGCCTCGCGGCGGCTCTGGCGGCAGCTGCCGGCGGCTCTCTCCGCGGCCCGGGCGCTTCCCGCCCCGGGAGCCCCCCGCTGCGCCCAGACCTGCCGCTCCGCTCCGCTCCGCTGCGGGCCGGGCCGGCTGCGGGGCAGCTCGCCCCGGCCACGGCCCGCGCCTCTCCGCCACAGCCGGGCAGCGGCCCCAGGCCCCTCCGGGGGAGCTTCCCGCGGTGCTGGAAGCAGCTCTCTCCTGCGGGACCCGCCCGCCACTCTGCCGGGCGGAGGCACCGCACCCCCTCGGCCGCCCCTCCTGCCGTGTCTGGGACCGCGCCATAGCGAGGGGGTTCGGGTGTCCCCGGGGACGGGGACGGGGACTCACCCCCGTCGCTGGGACACGCGTCCTGGCGAAGAGGACGGTGCTGTGCGAGGGCCTTCGAGGGGGCGGTGACACGCGGAAACAAACTTCACAGCTCACACAGAGGTGTAAAGCCGACAGTGGTTTATTGCGGTCCCGGGTGCAAGGGGGTTTCTCCTCCTGACATGCACACCGGGTTAAAATCACGACAGGCATTTAAAACAGTTAACAACGTTAGTTACGCCTCCTGGTGCTACCCCTTAATTAACTCTTGGTTAATACTTTTCTTACCTCATCTTAAAGTTACAGTTCTCTTTTAATTCACCACGCATGCTCAGAGAGTAGGGGGCTTAATTGGGTTGGGGCTTTTCTAGCTAGGAGGTGTGTTCCTTAGCATTCTAATGACATTATAATGAGACGAGTTAACTCTAGGGCACTATTTTGGCAGTCCATCCTATTTTTCTACGATTCCTCCTTGTGCTAATCGTTATTACTAGTTAGCAGAGAGTTAGTGAGACAGTCTTTATCTCTAATATGTCTAAGTGCCAGGTGCAGTTGTTATGAAGCATCTTCTTTCTTACTTTTAACCCTTGTTTTTCAAGATGTCCTGTAACATTCTCCCCTTTTCTTTCCCCTAAGCAAATTCTTTGGCTTTTAAAAGTGGTTCGTTATGTTTCATTATTATTTTTAGTGTCCATACTTGCCCAGTAAGTTCCTTGAGTTTACACCAAAGGATAAGATTTACTGTTGTTAATGTTGTCACCAATATCGGGTGGGTCATTATTTTTAAGATTTTGGTAGCTGGTGGGGAATACCCCCTAAACACATCCCACCAATTGTGCTCTCCCTCTGACCTCACTCGTTCCACTGCTTGGTGTATTTCCTCTGCATCATGATGGACAGTAATTAAAGTCTTTCTTCCACTTTCTTCAACTTGTTTTAACAACCTTTTTAAATTTTCGTGATGCAATAGTTTTCTTATTAGAGGGAGATTCATTCCAATAGGGGTGGGCTGTATGTCCTGAATCAACGTATAATTAAACTGTAGCAATTGATAAGTAGTAACAGGAGCCGTGTAGTTAAAATCACATCCTGTAAGACTAACAAAGTTGCAAACGCAAATATTTGAATTCCGTTGTGTTATTCCAAATCACTTTTCGGATTTCTTTTGGTAGGATTCCGTCTTCACCTTCCCTAATGATTGCAGCTGCTATTGTCTGTATCCATAATTGGGCTTGGATACAACTAAGTGCTTTAGAACATTAGTCTGAGCCGCGTCTAATGCATTTATAATTAGTTCCTTAATTCCTTTCTCAAATTTTATTTCCGCTTTTAGTTGTTCCAATAAGTCTCACCCCAACAGAGGTTTTGGTGACTTAGGCACAGATAAGAATTTGTGTATTCCCAATTCTTTTCCCAATCTAAATTAAAGAGGTTTTTAAAAAATACCCCTTTTCACTTTGGCCAGTAGCTCCTGTACCGTTACAAAATCATCATCCGTAGGTGTTAAAGCTTGGTTGATAGGTTTCATCTTGAGCAAATAAAATCAAGGACGGGGTCTACCCTTTCTCTGTCATTCTGAGCAGCGGGGCTGCTGCCTCCGAGAAGCACCGCTGAGGCGGGAGGGGCCCCCTTGGGCGCTGGTTGGGGCACACACCACGCAGCACCGCGCTCGGGCCTCGTCACAGCGGTTTTTTTGGGCTCCAGCTCCATCCCCAGCCGGGGGAGGCCGCGGGGACGTTTCCCTGCTTCCCCCCCACCCGGGAAACACGGCACCGGCTCCCCCTCAAACACAACATCATATGCAACAAGGTATTCTAATTCAAGGTTCCATTGAAGGGCCATTTCTCCTCATCATCCAATTTATACAAAGGCCACCATTGATGACAATATTTTATTAAAGTCTTTCTGCTCACGCTTCCTCCTGGCAGCTCTCCTATCTCCTCCCAGTGAGCTAAAATACAGCCTAGAGGGCTCCTTTTCAAGATTCCGCCCCTTTGTTTACCTCCCATAATGAACACCCTGCCCGCAGGGGCTTATTCCTCAGCCTAAGAACACAACCTGATTGCATTGACAACAATACTACCCTATCCAAGGCAAAAGACACAAGGGCGTACTCGCCCCACAGCGAATGCACCGAAATTCAAGACAATTGTTGAAAAGGAAATAATGTACTTATGACACTCCAAACACTTAGCACGAACAAACAAGCAACACCAATGGCAAATCAGTGTTCCACGCCAAATAAACCCGTCACTATTCTGTTCTACATCCCCCTCCATACCAGCGACATTCTTACTAATTCCTTATACCTTTTATATTTCCACAAAGCACCTGCCTAAGCTGGCCTGAGCGCTCAATCTTATTCCATTTAGACCAGTTTCCTTGACACCCACTACACCAAAAATCATCTTGTCCCCAAACCGTACTCAAACGTTCTGTTTACAACCAAAACATTCAAAAACATATATTGGGTTGCATGAAAAATCCTGATACCTGTGTATGGGACAATAAGGGTTAACAATCGGTTCGATTAACACAGTCCGTCATACGCTTCGTCCGTCTCCGGCCGCTCTCCCCGCAGAGAACGCGGAACCGCGGATCAGGACTCCGCACTCGCCCCGCAGTCCGACTGCGCCTCACTCACTCAAACACTCACCCAACTTACAACAACATTAATTGTATAATGAAGCACTTTTCACAGAATACACGGTACCGGGCACAAAACTTCCTAAGTATATAGATTGTAATGACTATCATAAAATGTCAATTATAGCCACAATAATACGAATTTCAGTTCCCATGGGTTATAATAGTTGGTACAAACGACACCACCCCCGCGTACTTCCCTTATTCAGGGATTCCCGCGTTCGTGTAGGTATCCTTCACTCCCGCAATTTCAGCGAAGAGCACCCCCCACGTATTTCCCTATCCAGGGGTTCCCGCGCCCGCGTACTTCCCTAACCAGGGATTCCCGCGCCCTCACTGCTGGATTCGAATCCCACCCGGGGCGAGCACAACGCTCTTTACCTCCCGTAGGACGTCTCCTCACGACTTACAGGTTCCCCTCCCTTAACACACCGGGTCCGCTGATGGTCCTTGTCTGTCCCTGCAGTGATCGGGCGAGCGAGGGAGGTCCTGCGAGAAATCTCGGGGCGCGCCGAGGATGTCCCCCTCTCAGCGGTCCCGCAGCCGGGCAGAGAGGGTCCCACCTGGGCTGCCAAAATTGACACGCGGAAACAAACTGCACAACTCACACAGAGTTATAAAGCTGACATTGGTTTATTGCGGTCCCGGGTGCAAGGGGATTTCTCCTCCTAACATGCACAGCGGGTTAAAATCATGACAGGTATTTAAAACAGTTAACAAAGTTAGTTACGCCTCCTGGTGCTACCCCTTAATTAACTCTTGGTTAATACTTTTCTTACTTCATCTTAAAGTTACACTTCTCTTTTAATTCACCACGCATGCTCAGAGAGGAGGGGGCTTAATTGGGTTGGGGCTTTTCTAGCTAGGAGGTGTGTTCCTTAGCATTCTAATGACATTATAATGAGACAAGTTAACTCTAGGGCACTATTTTGGCAGTCCATTCTATTTTTCTACGATTCGTCCTTGTGCTAATCGTTATTGCTAGTTAGCAGAGAGTCAGTGAAGACAGTCTTTATCTCTAATATGTCTAAGTGCCAGGCGCAATTGTTATGAAGTATCTTCTTTACATTCTTCTCACTTACTTTTAACCCTTGTTTTTCAGCATGTCCTGTAACTGCAACAACCTACTGAGTGTGTGCGATGGCGTGTGGGGACGTGGGAGTTGTTGTGGAGAAGGAGTCTGGGATTTCATCAAGACCCGTATCCTAAACTAACCTCAGTTAGTGATTTTAATAGTAAAAGATGCCCCCCTCGGAGGAGATTTTAGATGCAAACACAGGTCCACCTCAGTGTAACGAGTGACGTTAAAATGAAGACAGGCGCAGACGGACTTTGGTGTGAGCGACCAGTCCGTGACTGCGACGTGATTCTGTCTTTGTCGCTGTTCCCTACGAAGGACCCCGCGTGTGTCCCAGGGGTGCGCTGGCTGATGGGCAGTGCCCGGCACCCCGCTCTGCAGAGCGGCGATACGGACCGAGGTCTCGGCCCCCGGTGCTGACGGGCGTTGTGCACAGCGGGCGAAGAGCCCCGGTGTAGGGACAGGGACCGCACCCGCAGCCCGCCCGGCCCCGCCGCCTCCCGCGGCCCCCACCCGCGCCCCCGCCCGCCCCTTCTCCCCCGCGGCTCTGTCCCCGCGGCAGCTGCAGCGGGATCGCGCTGCTGCCCGTCCCCAGCGTGCGGGGCAGGGCTGCGCACACGGAGCCCGAGGGGTCCCGTCCCGTCGGGCAGAGCCCGGCGGAGACCTGCGCGGGGGACGGGCGGGAGCGGCGGCAGCAGGAAAACGCTCCCGAGCCGGTCCCGTCCCGGGGCCGGCCCGGGCCGGGCTTCCCGAGCGGGGCGCGCCCCCGGGAGCGGGGCGAGCCCGGGCGCGGCTGGCTACCGAGCCCGGCTGGCTACCGAGCCCGGCGACGGGGCCGGGCCGGCCGGCAGCGCCGAGCACCGGGCGCAGTCTGCCGCGGGTGCGGCCGAGGGCCGGCGCGGGCTTCGTCCCGGCCGGCACCGTGCGCCTCCGGGGAGCGCCGGGACGGCGGCAGCCGGCTCGGCCCCTCGGCCTCGGCGTCCTTGTCGCCGCCCGGGACACGGGGACCCCCGGGGCGCTCCCCGGCCCCCGGCAGCGTCCCGCCCCCCCACCGCCGCCGGAGCGGGGCAGGACGCGGAGCTGCAGCGCCCGGTGCGCGGTGCCGAGGGGCCGGTTCCTGCCCGCCATCGCCTGCGGCGGGAGGAGCCGCACCGCGCCCGCGGGCAGCGCTGCCCTCCCCGCCCGCCCCTGCCGCTGCGCCCCGACCGGCCGGGGGGGCTCGGCTGGGCTCGGCTCGGCCCGGCGGGACTCGGCTGGACCCGGCGGGACTCGGCGGGGCGGGTCTGGGCCGGGCCCGGTGCCGGTGCCGCAGCCCCCGCCCAGGCGAACCGGCCCGGGCGCTGCCCACGCAGGAGCTCTCCTCGGGCGGGTCCCGGGACACCCCTGCCGAGCTCCGCCGAACCCCCCTCGCTGGGCGGCAGCCGGCGGGACCGAGAGACCCCGGCGGGCGCAGGGCAGAGGCGCGGCGGTCCCGGCCCGCCCCTCCCCTCCCCGCCCCTCCCGGGACAGAGGGGTCCGCAGCGGCTGTCCCGGGGCTGCTGCCCCACGCCCACCCGTGCGGCGGCACCGAAGCGGGTGGAAGAGGCCCCCGGCTGCCGACCCCAAACGCGCCCCCCCGCAGGAGCTCCCGGGCCGAGGGGGCCCTGGCCGGGGACGCCCGGCGGGCTCCAGCCCCGGGACGCGGAGCATCTCCCCCGGGAGACGGTTCCGCCGCCGCCGCCGAGCCCCGCTGCGGGGAGCGGGGTGGGGAGCGTCCCGCCGGCGACCCGCCACGTCCCGGGTGGGCAGCGCGCGCGCCGCACCCGCGTGTGCATTTGCTTTTCCTCCTTTCGCAGCAGTTTGTAATAACGGGGCCGCGGGCGGGGAACGGAGCGGGGACGGAGCCGGGGCGGGGGGCGGCCGCGCATCCCTGCCGGGGCTCCCACCGCCGCAGCCGGGAGCTGCGCGGGGCCCGGCCGGCGGGTTCTCTGCCGGGGAAGGGGCGGAGGGGGCTGGTCCGCTCCCGGGGCCTGAGCACTGCCCGGGAGCAGAGGCGGGACGGCGGGGAGGAGGAAGGGGGCGGCCGGGGTGCGGGACCAGGCGGGCGGTGGGCGAGCGGAGCGCAGGGCTCGTGTCGGCCACGTCCCGCGGCGAGAACCGGGCTCCCGCGGGGCGGCGGGGGGGTCACGGCAGGAGCGCGGAGCTGCCGGGGGGACTCGCTCCGGGGGAGCGGGGGGCTGCGGAGGCAGCGGCAGGGCCCGAGGGGCAGAGACGCCGGGCCAACGGAGCCACCGGCGGGTCCCCCGGGAGCGGGCAGAGGCGCGGCCCTCGAGCACCCCCGGGCCGGGCCGGCGGAGGCCCCCAGGACCGGGTGCGGGGGGCCGGGCTCGAGCGCTCCCCCGAGAGCAGCTCCTCCCGCTGCCGCCGGCACCGAGCAACCCTCCGGGCTGGGCGGTGGCACGGCCCTGGCAGACCCCACCGCTCCCGGAGGGAAGGGCTGGATGCTGGCCAGGCCGGGGGGGCAGCGGTGCTCCCCTCCCTCCCTCCCTCCCTCCCTCTCTCCCTCCCTCCCCGCAGCCCCTCCGGAGCCCCCGGGCACGGCCCGGCCCCTGCCCGCTGCTGCTGGGGCTCTGGCAGGGCCGCGGCACCGGGATGCCCGCGGGGAAGTGGGGATCCGGAGCGGGGCCGGGCTCCGGCAACGGGCTCCTGTCCCGTCCCTGCCCGCGGGGACGGGCCCAGGGAAGCCCCGGCTGCCGGCGGGGCAGAGGCTGCCGGGCTCCCCCGGAGGGGGCTGCGGGAGACGGGCGGGCGCGGAGCAGCCGGCACCCACGGCGGCCCTTGGCCTGGGACAACAGCCCGACCCGCTGCCCGGGGGACAGCAGCCGAACACGCCGCGGGCCGACGCTGCCGGGGGAAACCCCCCGGACTGGCGGGGAACCGCAGCTGCGGGCTCTCCTCGGGGGACGGCCCCACGGGCAGGAGGGTACAGGCAGCTCCGGGCAGCGCGACCAGGACAGACGAGACACACACGGCAGCTCCGGCAGAGGAGACGGACGCTCCTCTTTTATTGCGCGCACGGCCGCGCAGCGAGCGGCGGCTCCTTCCCGATGGAGCAGCACGCCTGCAGCCTTTCCGAGCGAGCCACGTCCGGCACAGGGCAGAAGAGCCCCAGGGGACCTCATGCGGGGAAGTCCTTGAGGCTCCCCTGCCCGCCTGGCACAGGGAAGAGAGGCGGCGGGATGGAGGGCACAGCCGGACTCCTGCTCCTGCAACAGCGGGGAACCGCTGGCCAGAAACGGCCCTGAGGAGCGCGGGCAAGGGGCCCTGCTCAGTGCTGGGGGGGAAGGCGGAAAACCCCCGGGGACCTGTGCCAATCCGCCCCGGGGGAAAAAACTCCTTCCTGAGCCCAGAACTGGCGATTGCTCCCTGAGCACGGGAGTGACACGCGGAAACAAACTTCACAACTCAAAGAGTTATAAAGCAGGCATGTTTATTGCGGCGCCGGGTGCAAGGGGATTTCTCCACAAAGCTTGCACGCAGGGTTAAAATCATGACAGGTATTTAAAACAGTTAACAAAGTTAGTTACGGCTACTGGTGCTACTTCTTAATAACTATTGGTTAACACTTTTCTTACTTCATCTTAAAGTTACAGGTCTCTTTTAATTCACCACACATGCTCAGAGAGTAGGGGGCTAAATTGGGTTGGAGCTTCTCTAGCTAGGAGGTGTGTTCCTTAGTATTATAATGAGATTATAATGAGACAAGTTAACTCTAGGGCACTATTTTGGCAGTCTTTTCTATTTTTCTACGATTCGTCCTTGCGCTAATCATTATTGCTAGTTAGCAGAGAGTCAGTGAAGACAAACTTTATCAGCAGAGAGTCAGTGGAGACAGTCTTTACCTCTAATATGTCTAAGTAGCAGGTGCAGATGTTACAAAGTATCTTCTCTACACTTTTCTTTCTTACTTTTAACCCTTGTTTCTCACGATGCCCTGTAACAGGAGCCAGAGCTGCCGCCCAGGGCCCAGGGCTGCCCCGGCTGCAGGGAACACCAGCGCTGCCTGAGCCCTTCCCTCCCTCCACTGGAGGCACCTCAGGGGCTTCCCAGCACGGACAGCCGAGGTGGTTTTCGTCCTCTGGCAGGTGTCTGTCTGTAAGCCCAGGCAGCAACCAAGGGCTCCTCCCAGGCAGCTGCCTGAGGTGTTGGGCCTCTTTTGGAGGAAGCTCCCTCCTCCGGGATCCACCTGAGACGCCTCCCAGGCACGTCCCGGAGTATTTCTCCTCTCCTTCAGGGACCTGAGATCTCGGGTAGCAGCCCCAGACTCCCCCAAGAAAGCTTCCCAAGACGGTTTTTGTTCTTTAGAGGAAGCTCTCTCTTCAGGGATGCACCCGAGACTCCTCCCAGGCATCTCCTGGAATGTTTTGACCTGTCGTGCTGGTTTTGGCTGGGATAGAGTTAGTTTTCTTCATGGTAGCGAGTATGGGGCCATGTTTTGGATTTGTGTTGAAAACAGCGTTGACAACGCAGAGGTGTTTTTGTTACTGCTGAGCAGTGCTTGCACAGCGTCATGGCCTTTTCTGCTCCTCACACCGCCCCACCAGCCAGGAGGATGGGGGTGCGCAAGAAGCTGGGAAGGGACACAGCCGGGACAGCTGATCGCAACTGACCAAAGGGATATTCCATCCCACATGACGTCATGCTCAGTATATAAACCAGGGGAAAGCTGGCCGGGGGACTGCTGCTCGGGGACGGGCTGGTCAGTTGTTTTCCCTTGCATCACTTGTCTTTCTTGGGTTTTAATTGGTGGTGGTGGTGGTGGTGTTATTTCCCTTTTCATTACAATTTTTATTATTAACATTGGCATTATTGTTTTATTTCATTTCATTTCTTAAACTGTTCTTATCTCAACCCACTTTTGCTTTTCCGATTCTCTCCCCCATCCCGCTGGGGCAGGGGGCAGCGAGCGAGCGGCTGTGTGGAGCTTAGTTGCTGGCTGGGGTTAAATCACGACAGTCCTTTTTGGCACCGACGTGGGGCTCGAAGGTTCAACAGAGCGTATTAGAAGCGATTTACGTCTGTTAACAGTTGCAGGTCACGATATTGATTCAGCTGTTCTCGACATTAATTTGATCTGCACTGTGCTCTTCTTTTTTGCTCTACCTGTTAAAGATTGGTGTTGGCTTTTCCAGTTTGCTCTGCTCTGTAGTGATTAGTGATGTTTTGCCTGGGAGATTCGTTATTAAAACACTGACCTTGAGCTTAATCTGGTACTTGGTCTCTGTACTGAAGCAATTTAGGAATATGACCCAGGCTCCGGGAGAGTATGGTCATGGGTGGCACGGCCCTGGGGGAGAATATGGGCAGGTATCTAGAGAACTCACCTCCAAAGCTCTGGAACTTCACTCCCCAACAACTACAGGATCCTGAGGAAGTAACAGAATGTTTGGAAAAAAAAAAAAATACCGTGGCTACTCCGAAGAGGCAGAACTTACCGCACTGTGCTGGCCCCGAACACGAACGCACCCAAAACAAGCTGCAGGGTGCACAGCTCCAAAAAAGTGCAAGGTTGGAGGGATCCAAAAAAGCCCGAGGGCGCAGGACTCCCTCCAAAACAACTCCAAATGGTGAAGGACTGCCCAACAAATACTCCAAATGGTGCAGGGCTCCCCAAAACCACAAATGGTGATGCACTTCTCCGGGGCAGCGCTGTGAAGGCCTCCGGAAATAGCGGGTTTGGCAATATTCCAAAAGGCACCAAAGCTGTAAAGGGCTCCCAAAAACCAAAATGGTGACGCACTCCAAACAAGTCCCGGGGTACAGAGCTCCAGAAGACTGCCGGTTTGGAGATCTCCCAAAAACCCAAATGGTGCAGGACTCTCCCAAAAAAGACCCAAATGAGGATGCACTCCTCTGGGGTGGCCCTGTGATGCACCCCGAAAATCCCAGGTTTTGTAATATTCCAAAAAATAGCAAAACTGTAAAAGGCTCCAAAAACCACAATGGTGATGACGCACACAAAACAAGACCCAGGGTACAGGGCTCCAAAAAAGCGCCAGGTTGGAGGGATGCAAAAAAGTCCCAGGGTGCCGGACTCCTCCAAAAAAGCCCGAGGGTGCAGGACTGCCTCCAAAAAACCACCAAATGGTGCAGCACTCCCCCAAAAAAACACCAAACGGTAATGCACTCCTCCAGGGAAGGGATGCAAAGTCCTCTAGAAATTCCGGGGTTTATACTATTCCAAAAAGCAGCAAAGCTGTAAAGCGATCACAAGAAAAAAAATGGTGACACACACAAAACAAGTCTCGGGGTACAGACCTCCAAAAAAGTGCCAGGTTGGAGCAATCAAAAAAAGCCCCAGAGTCCGGGACTCCCTACAAGAAAACTCCAAACGGTGCAGGACTCCCCAAGAAAACAAACGGTGATGCACTCCTCTAGGGCAGCGCTGTGAAGGCCTCCAGAAAATCTGTGTTTCGGACTATTAAAAACATAGGGGAAAAGCCGAATCCTCAAAAATGACTCCAAATGGTGCAGGGCTCCCCCAAAACACAAACGGTGATACACTTCTCCGGGGCAGCGCTGTGAAGGTCTCTGGAAAAAACGGGTTTGGTAAAATTCCAAAAGGCACCAAAGCTGTAAAGGACTCCCAAAAACGAAATGGTGACGCGCTACAAACAAGCCGCGGGGTACAGAGGTACAAAAAAGAACTGGTCTGGAGAGCTCCCAGAAAAAAAAAAACAACAGTGCAGGAACATCCAAAAAAATCAACGGTGAACAGCTCTCAAAAAAACAAATGGTGATGCATTCGTCCGAGGGGGCGGCGCGGTGATGCGCTCCAGAAATCACGGGTTTTGTAATATTCCAAAAACTAGCAAAACCAGAAAGGGCTCCAAAAAACCCAAACGGAGATGTACACAAAACAAGAGCAAGGGTACAGAGCTCCAAAAAAGTGCCAGGTTGGAGGGATCCAAAAAAGCCCCAGAGTGCAGAACTCCTTCCCAAAAATACTCCAAACAGTGCAGAACTCCACAAAAATTACTCCAAATGGTGCAAGGCTCCTGCCAAAACCACGCCAAATGGTGCAAGGCTCCCCCAGAAAAACTGCAAACGGTGCAGGGCTCCCCCAAAAAACCAAATGGTGATCCTCTCCTCCGGAGCGGGGGACAGCGCAGAGATGCTCTCCAGAAATCACGGGTTTTGTAATATTTAAAAAAAAAAAAAAAAAAGCTCCCAAAAAATGCTGATGCACACAAAAAAAAGACCAAGGGTACAGAGCTCCAAGAAGTGACAAATTGGAGTGATTAAAAAAAACCGCAGGGTGCAGGACTCCTTCAAAAAAATACCCGAAATCGTGCAGGACTGCCCAAAATTACCCCAAACAGTGAAGGGCTCCCTCCAAAAATTACTCCAAACGGTGCAGGACTCCCAAAAAAGCCAAATGGTGATGCGCTCCTCCGGTGGGGCGGTGCGGTGATCCTCTCCTCCGGAGGCGGGGGGAGGGTGGCGCAGTGATCCTCTCCTTTGGCGGGGGGGTGCGCAGCAGAGTGATGCGCTCCAGAAATGACGGGGTTTATAATATTCTAAAAAACAGCAAAAACACAAAGGGCACCCAAAACCCAAAACGGTGACCCTTGCAAAACAAGACCAAGCGTATAGAGCTCCAAAAAAGACCGAGGATGCAGGAGTCCTTCCAAAAATTACTCCTAACGGAGCAGGGCTCCCCAAATATTACTGCAAACGGTGAAGAGCTCCCTAAAAATTATTGCAAACGGTGCAGGGGTCCCTCCAAAAATTACTGCAAACTGTGCAGGACCCCCCAACAAATACTCCAAAAGGTGCAGGACTCCCAAACAACCCAAATGCTGATGCTCTCCTCTGCGGCGGCGGGCGGCGCGGCGATTCTCCACGTCGGCGGTGCAAGCGAACGTCGCGGCGATCCTCTCGACGGCGGGGCAAGCGGGCGTCGGGGCGATGACCTCGACGGCGGAGCAAGCGGGCGGCGCGGCGATCCTCTCGACGGCGGGGCAAGCGGGCGGCGCGGCGATCCTCTGCGGCGAGGGGGCAAGTGGGCGGCGCGGCGATGCTGTCGACGGCGGGGCAATTGGGCGGCGCGCGACCCTCTGCGGCGAGAAGGCAAGAGGGCGGCGCGGCGGTCCTCTGCGGCGACAGGGCAAGCGGATGGCGCGGCGATCCTCTCGGGCGGCGCGGCGATCCTCTCGACGGCGGAGCAAGCTGGCGGCGCGGCGATCCTCTGCGGCGAGGGGGCAAGCGGGCGGCGCGGCGATCCTCTGCGGCGGCGGCGCAAGTTGGAGGCGCGGCGATGCTCTCGTCGCGGGGGACAAGCGGACGGGGCGGCGATCCTATGCGGCGGCGGGGCAAGCGGGCGGCGCGGCGATCCTCTCGTCGCGGGGGGCAAGCGGGCGGCGCGGCGATCCTCTGCGGCCGCGGGGCAAGCGGGCGGCGCGGCGATCGTCTCGACAGCGGGGCAAGCGGGCGGCGCGGCGATCCTCTGCGGCGGCGGTGCAAGCGGGCGGCGCGGCGATCCTCTGCGGCGGCGCGGCAAGCGGGCGGCGCGGCGATCCTCTGCGGCCGCGGGGCGATCCTCTCGATGGCGGGGCAAGCGGGCGGCGCCGCGATCCTCTCGACGGCGGGGCAAGTGGGCAGAGCGGCGATCCTCTCGTCGCGGGGGGCAAGCGGGCGGCGCGGCGATCCTCTCGACGGCTTGGCAAGCGGGCGGCGCGGCGATCCTCTCGACGGCGGGGCAAGCAGGCGGCGCAGCGATCCTCTCGACGGCGGGGCAAGCGGGCGGCGCGGCGATCCTCTCGGGTGGCGCGGCTATCCTCTCGACGGCGGGGCAAGTGGGCGGCGATCCTCTCGACGGCGGGGCAAGCGGGCGGCGCGGCGATCCTCTCGGGTGGCGCGGCTATCCTCTCGACGGCGGGGCAAGTGGGCCGCGATCCTCTCGACGGCGGGGCAAGCCGGCGGCGCGACGATGCTCTCGTCGCGAGGGGCAAGCGGGCGGCGCGGCGATCCTCTCGACGGCGGGGCAAGCGGGCGGCGCGGCGATCCTCTCGACGGCGGGGCAAGCGGGCGGCGCGGCGATCCTCTCGGGCGGCGCGGCGATCCTCTCGACGGCGGGGCAAGCAGGCGGAGCGGCGATGCTCTCGACGGCGGGGTAAGAGGGCAGCTAGACGATGCTCTCGTCGCGGGGGGCAAGCGGACGGCGCGGCGATCCTCTCGGGCAGCGCGGTGATCCTCTGTGGCGGCGGGGCAAGCGGGCGGCGCGGCGATCCTGTGCGGCGGCGGGGCAAGCGGGCGGCGCGGCGATCCTCTGCGGCCGCGGGGCAAGCGGGCAGTGCGGCGATGCTCTCGTCGCGGGGTTCAAGCGGGCGGCGCGGCGATCCTCTGCGGCGGCGGGGTAAGCGGACGGCGCGGCGATCCTCTCGGGCGACGCGGCGATGCTCTCGACGGCGGGGCAAGCGGGCGGCGCGGCGATCCTCTCGTCGCGGGGGGCAAGCGGGCGGCGCGGCGATCCTCTCGACGGCGGGGCAAGCGGACGGCGCGGCGATCGTCTGCGGCGTCGGGGCAAGCGGACGGCGCGGCGATCCTCTGCGGCGTCGGGGCAAGCGGACGACGCGGCGATCCTCTCGCGCGGCGCGGTGATCCTCTCGACGGCGGGGCAAGCGGACGGCGCGGCGATCCTCTGCGGCGACAGGGCAAGCGGACGACGCGGCGATCCTCTCGGGAGGCGCGGTGATCCTCTGCGGCGGCGGGGCAAGCGGGCGTCGCGGCGATCCTCTCGACGGCGGGGGAACGGGCGGCGCGGCGATCCTCTGCGGCGAGGGGGAAGTGGGCGGCGCGGCGATCCTCTTGACGGCGGGACAAGTGGGCAGCGCGACGATGCTCTCGTCGCGGGGGGCAAGCGGGCGGTGCGGCGATCCTCTGCGGCGACGGGGCAAGCGGACGGCGCGGCGATCCTCTCGGGCGGCGCGGCGATCCTCTCGACGGCGGGGCAAGTGGGCAGCTATCCTCTCGACGGCGGGGCAAGCGGGCGGCGCGGCGATCCTCTCGACGGCGGGGAAGCGGGCGGCGCGGCGATACTCTGCGGCAGCGGGGCAAGCGGGCGGCGCGGCGATCCTCTCGACGGCGGGGCGATCCTCTCGACGGCGGGGCAAGCGGGCGGCGCGGCGATCCTCTCGGGTGGCGCGGCTATCCTCTCGACGGCGGGGCAAGTGGGCGGCGATCCTCTCGACGGCGGGGCAAGCCGGCGGCGCGACGATGCTCTCGTCGCGAGGGGCAAGCGGGCGGCGCGGCGATCCTCTCGACGGCGGGGCAAGCGAGCGGCGCGGCGATCCTCTCGACGGCGGGGCAAGCGGGCGGCGCGGCGATCCTCTCGGGCAGCGCGGCGATGCTCTCGACGGCGGGGTAAGAGGGCAGCTAGACGATGCTCTCGTCGCGGGGGGCAAGCGGTCGGCGCGGCGATCCTCTCGGGCGGCGCGGCGATCCTCTCGACGGCGGGGCAAGCGGGCGGCGCGGCGATCCTGTGCGGCGGCGGGGCAAGCGGGCGGCGCGGCGATCCTCTGCGGCCGCGGGGCAAGCGGGCGGCGCGGCGATGCTCTCGACGGCGGGGCAAGCGGACGGCGCGGCGATCCTCTCGGGCGACGCGGCGATCCTCTCGACGGCGGGTCAAGCGGGCGGCGCGACGATCCTCTCGTCGCGGGGGGCAAGCGGGCGGCGCGGCGACGCTCTCGACGGCGGGGCAAGCGGGCGTCGCGGCGATCGTCTCGACGGCGGGGCAAGCGGGCAGCGCGGCGATCCTCTGCGGCGGCGGGGCAAGCGGGCGGCGCGGCGATCCTCTGCGGCGGCGGGGCAAGCGGGCGGCGCGGCGATCCTCTGCGGCGGCGGGGCAAGCGGGCGGCGCGGCGATGCTCTCGACGGCGGGGCAAGCGGGCGGCGCGGCGATCCTCTCGTCGCGGGGGGCAAGCGGGCGGCGCGGCGATCCTCTGCGGCAGCGGGGTAAGCGGACGGCGCGGCGATCCTCTCGGGCGACGCGGCGATCCTCCCGACGGCGGGGCAAGCGGGCGGCGCGGCGATCCTCTCGACGGCGGGGCAAGCGTGCGGCGCGGCGACGCTCTCGACGGCGGGGCAAGCGGGCGGCGCGGCGATCCTCTGCGGCGGCGGGGCAAGGTGGAGGCGTGGCGATTCTCTGCGGCGAGGGATGCTCTCGACGGCGGGGCAAGAGGGCAGCGAGACGATGCTCTTGTCGCGGGGGGCAAGCGGGCGGCGCGGCGATGCTCTCGTCGCGGGGGGCAAGCGGGCGGCGCGGCGATCCTCTCTGGCGGCGCGGCGATCCTCTGCGGCGGCGGGGCAAGTGGGCGGCGCGGCGATGCTCTCGACGGCGGGGCAAGCGGACGGCGCGGCGATCCTCTGCGGCGACGGGGCAATCGGGCGGTGCGGCGATCCTCTCGACGGCGGGGCAAGTGGGCGGCGCGGCGATCCTCTCGACGGCGGGGCAAGCGGGCGGCGCGGAGACTCTCTGCGGCGACGGGGCAAGCGGGCGGCGCGGCGATCCTCTGCGGCGACAGGGCAAGCGGACGGCGCGGCGATCCTCTCGGGCGGCGCGGCGATCCTCTGCGGCGGCGGGGCAAGCGGGCGGCGCGGCGATCCTCTGCGGCGGCGGGGCAAGCGGGCGGCGCGGCGATCCTCTGCGGCCGCGGGGCGATCCTCTCGACGGCGGGGCAAGCGGGCGGCGCGGCGATCCTCTCGTCGCGGGGGGCAAGCGGGCGGCGCGGCGATCCTCTCGACGGCGGGGCAAGCGGGCGGCGCGGCGATCCTCTCGACGGCGGGGCAAGCGGGCGGCGCGGCGATCCTCTCGACGGCGGGGTAAGCGGGCGGCGCGGCGATCCTCTGCGGCGAGGGGGCAAGTGGGCGGCGCGGCGACCCTCTGCGGCAAGGGGGCAAGCGGTCGGCGCGGCGATCCTCTGCGGCGGCGGGGCAAGGTGGAGGCGCGGCGATTCTCTGCGGCGAGGGATGCTCTCGACGGCGGGGCAAGAGGGCAGCGAGACGATGCTCTCGTCGCGGGGTGCAAGCGGGCGGCGCGGCGATGCTCTCGTCGCGGGGGGCAAGCGGGCGGCGCGGCGATCCTCTCGACGGCGGGGCAAGCGGGCGGCTCGGCGATCCTCTGCGGCGGCGGGGCAAGCGGGCGGCGCGGCGATCCTCTCGACGGCGGGGCAAGTGAGCAGCGCGACGATGCTCTCGTCGCGGGGGGCAAGCCCGCGGCGCGGCGATCCTCTCGACGGCGGGGGAACGGGCGGCGCGGCGATCCTCTGCGGCGAGGGGGAAGTGGGCGGCGCGGCGATGCTCTCGACGGCGGGGCAAGCGGACGGCGCGGCGATCCTCTGCAGCGACGGGGCAAGCAGACGGTGCGGCGATCCTCTCGGGCGGCGCGGCGATCCTCCTACGACGGGGCAAGTGGGCGGCGATCCTCTCGACGGCGGGGCAAGCGAGCGGCGCGGCGATCCTCTCGACGACGCGGCGATCGTCTCGACGGCGGGGCAAGCGGGCTGCGAGGCGATCCTCTCGACGGCGGGGCAAGCGGGCGGCGCGGTGATGCTCTCGGGCAGCGCAGCGATCCTCTCGACGGCGGGGCAAGTGGGCTGCGCGGCGACGCTCTGCGGCGAGGGGGCAAGTGGGCGGCGCGGCGATCGTCTCGACGGCGGGGCAATTGGGCGGCGCGGCGATCCTCTGCGGCGGCGGGGCAAGCGGTCGGCGCGGCGATCCTGTGAGGCGGCGGGGAAAGCGGGCGGCGCGGCGATCCTCTGCGGCGGCGGGGCAAGCGGACGGCGCGGCGATCCTCTCGGGCGGCGCGGCGATTCTCTCGACGGCGGGGCAAGTGGGCAGCGATCCTCTCGACGGCGGGGCAAGCGGGCGGCGCGGCGATCCTCTGCGGCCGCGGGGCAAGCGGGCGGCGCGGCGATCCTCTCGACGGCGGGGCAAGTGGGCAGCGCGACGATGCTCTCGTCGCAGGGGGCATGCGGGCGGCGCGGCGATCCTCTCGTCGCGGGGGGCAAGCGGGCGGTGCGGCGATCCTCTCGACGGCGGGGCAAGCGGGCGGCGCGGCGATCCTCTCGACGGCGGGGCAAGCGGGCGGCGCGGCGATCCTCTGCGGCGACGGGGCAAGCGGGCGGCGCGGCGATCCTCTGCGGCGGCGGGGCAAGGTGGAGGCGCGGCGATCCTCTGCGGCGAGGGATGCTCTCGACGGCGGGGCAAGGGGGCAGCGAGACGATGCTCTCGTTGCGGGGGGCAAGCGGGCGGCGCGGCGATGCTCTCGTCGCGGGGGGCAAGCGGGCGGCGCGGCGATCCTCTGCGGCGGCGGGGCAAGCGGGCGGCGCGGCGATGCTCTCGACGGCGGGGCAAGTGGGCGGCGCGGCGATCCTCTGCGGCGACAGGACAAGCGGACGGCGCGGCGATCCTCTCGGGCGACGCGGCGATCCTCTCGACGGCGGGGCAAGCGGGCGGCGCGGCGATCCTGTGCGGCGGCGCGGCAAGCGGGCGGCGCGGCGATCCTCTGCGGCGGCGGTGCAAGCGGGCGGCGCGGCGATCCTCTGCGGCGGCGGGGCACGTTGCAGGCGCGGCGATGCTCTCGTCGCTGGGGTCAAGCGGGCATCGCGGCGATCCTGTGCGGAGAGGTGTCAAGCGGGCAGCACGGCGATCCTCTCGACGGCGGGGCAAGGGGGCGGCGCGGCGAGCCTCTGCGGCGAGGTGGCAAGGGGGCGGCGCGGCGATCCTCTCGACGGCGGGGCAAGCGGGCGGCGCGGCGATGCTCTCGACGGCGGGCAAGCGGGCGGCGCGACGATCCTCTCGACGGCGCGGCGATGCTCTCGACGGCGGGCAAGCGGGCGGCGCGGCGATCCTCTCGGGCGGCGCGGCGATCCTCTCGACGGCGGGGCAAGCGGACGGCGCGGCGACTCTTTGCGGCGACGGGGCAAGGGGACTGCGCGGCGATCCTCTCAGGCAGCGCGGCGCTCCTCTCGACGGCGGGGCAAGTGGGCGGCGATCCTCTCGACGGCGGGGCAAGCGGGCGGCGCGGCGATCCTCTCGGGCGTCGCGGCGATCCTCTCGACGGCGGGGCAAGTGGGCAGCGCGACGATGCTCTCGTCGCGGGGGGCAAGCGGGCGGTGCGGCGATCCTCTCGACGGCGGGGCAAGCGGGCGGCGCGGCGATTCTCTCGACGGCGGGGCAAGCGGGCGGCGCGGCGATCCTCTCGACGGCGGGGCAAGCGGGCGGCGCGGCGATCCTCTCGACGGCGGGGCAAGTGGGCAGCGCGGCGATCCTCTCGTCGCGGGGGGCAAGCGGGCGGCGCGGCGATCCTCTCGACGGCGGGGCAAGCGGGCGGCGCGGCGATCCTCTCGACGGCGGGGCAAGAGGGCAGCGCGACGATGCTCTCGTCGCGGGGGGCAAGCGGGCGGCGCGGCGATCCTCTGCAGCGACGGGGCAAGCAGACGGTGCGGCGATCCTCTCGGGCGGCGCGGCGATCCTCCGACGGCGGGGTAAGCGAGCGGCGCGGCGATCCTGTGCGGCGGCACAATGCTCTGTGCTCTCGACGGCGGGGCAAGAGGACAGCGAGACGATGCTTTCGTCGCGGGGGGCAAGCGGGCGGCGCGGCGATGCTCTCGTCGCGGGGGGCAAGGGGGCGGCGCGGCGATCCTCTGCGGCGACGGGGCAAGCGGGCGGCGCGGCGATGCTCTCGACGGCGGGGCAAGTGGGCGGCGCGGCGATCCTCTCGGACGACGCGGCGATCCTCTCGACGGCGGGGCAAGCGGGCGGCGCGGCGATCCTCTCGGGCGGCGCGGCGATCCTCTGCGGCGGCGGGGCAAGCGGGCGTCGCGGCGATCCTCTCGACGGCCGGGCAAGTGGGCAGCGCGACGATGCTCTCGTCGCGGGGGGCAAGCGGGCGGCGCGGCGATCCTGTGCGGCGGCGCGGCAAGCGGGCGGCGCGGCGATCCTCTGCGGCGGCGGGGCAAGCGGGCGGCGCGGCGATCCTCTCGACGGCGGGGCAAGTGGGCAGCGTGGCGATCCTCTCGTCGCGGGGGGCAAGCGGGCGGCGCGGCGATCCTCTCGACGGCGGGGCAAGCGGGCGGCGCGGCGATCCTCTCGTCGCGGGGGGCAAGCGGGCGGCGCGGCGATCCTCTCGACGGCGGGGCAAGCGGGCGGCGCGGCGATCCTCTCGACGGCGGGGCAAGCGGGCGGCGCGGCGATCCTCTCGACGGCGGGGCAAGCGGGCGGCGCGGCGACGCTCTCGACGGCGGGGCAAGCGGGCGGCGCGGCGATCCTCTGCGGCGGCGGGGCAAGGTGGAGGCGTGGCGATTCTCTGCGGCGAGGGATGCTCTCGACGGCGGGGCAAGTGGGCGGCGCGGCGATCCTCTCGACGGCGGGGCAAGCGGGCGGCGCGGAGACTCTCTGCGGCGACGGGGAAAGCGGGCGGCGCGGCGATCCTCTGCGGCGACAGGGCAAGCGGACGGCGCGGCGATCCTCTCGGGCGGCGCGGCGATCCTCTGCGGCGGCGGGGCAAGCGGGCGGCGCGGCGATCCTCTGCGGCGGCGGGGCAAGCGGGCGGCGCGGCGATCCTCTCGATGGCGGGGCAAGTGGGCTGCGCGGCGATCCTCTCGTCGCGGGGGGCAAGCGGGCGGCGCGGCGATCCTCTCGACGGCGGGGCAAGCGGGCGGCGCGGCGATCCTCTCGACGGCGGGGTAAGCGGGCGGCGCGGCGATCCTCTGCGGCGAGGGGGCAAGTGGGCGGCGCGGCGACCCTCTGCGGCGGCGGGGCAAGGTGGAGGCGCGGCGATTCTCTGCGGCGAGGGATGCTCTCGACGGCGGGGCAAGAGGGCAGCGAGACGATGCTCTCGTCGCGGGGGGCAAGCGGGCGGCGCGGCGATGCTCTCGTCGCGGGGGGCAAGCGGGCGGCGCGGCGATCCTCTCGACGGCGGGGCAAGCGGGCGGCTCGGCGATCCTCTGCGGCGGCGGGGCAAGCGGGCGGCGCGGCGATCCTCTCTGGCGGCGCGGCAATCCTCTGCGGCGGCGGGGCAAGCGGGCGGCGCGGCGATCCTCTCGACGGCGGGGCAAGTGAGCAGCGCGACGATGCTCTCGTCGCGGGGGGCAAGCGGGCGGCGCGGCGATCCTCTCGACGGCGGGGGAACGGGCGGCGCGGCGATCCTCTGCGGCGAGGGGGAAGTGGGCGGCGCGGCGATGCTCTCGACGGCGGGGCAAGCGGACGGCGCGGCGATCCTCTGCGGCGACGGGGCAATCGGGCGGTGCGGCGATCCTCTCGACGGCGGGGCAAGTGGGCAGCGCGACGATGCTCTCGTCGCGGGGGGCAAGCCCGCGGCGCGGCGATCCTCTGCGGCGACGGGGCAAGCAGACGGTGCGGCGATCCTCTCGGGCGGCGCGGCGATCCTCCTACGACGGGGCAAGTGGGCGGCGATCCTCTCGACGGCGGGGCAAGCGAGCGGCGCGGCGATCCTCTCGACGACGCGGCGATCGTCTCGACGGCGGGGCAAGCGGGCTGCGAGGCGATCCTCTCGACGGCGGGGCAAGCGGGCGGCGCGGTGATGCTCTCGGGCAGCGCAGCGATCCTCTCGACGGCGGGGCAAGTGGGCTGCGCGGCGACGCTCTGCGGCGAGGGGGCAAGTGGGCGGCGCGGCGATCGTCTCGACGGCGGGGCAATTGGGCGGCGCGGCGATCCTCTGCGGCGGCGGGGCAAGCGGTCGGCGCGGCGATCCTGTGAGGCGGCGGGGAAAGCGGGCGGCGCGGCGATCCTCTGCGGCGGCGGGGCAAGCGGACGGCGCGGCGATCCTCTCGGGCGGCGCGGCGATCCTCTGCGGCCGCGGGGCAAGCGGGCGGCGCGGCGATCCTCTCGACGGCGGGGCAAGTGGGCAGCGCGACGATGCTCTCGTCGCAGGGGGCAAGCGGGCGGTGCGGCGATCCTCTCGACGGCGGGGCAAGCGGGCGGCGCGGCGATCCTCTCGACGGCGGGGCAAGCGGGCGGCGCGGCGATCCTCTGCGGCGACGGGGCAAGCGGGCGGCGCGGCGATCCTCTGCGGCGGCGGGGCAAGGTGGAGGCGCGGCGATCCTCTGCGGCGAGGGATGCTCTCGACGGCGGGGCAAGGGGGCAGCGAGACGATGCTCTCGTTGCGGGGGGCAAGCGGGCGGCGCGGCGATCCTCTGCGGCGGCGGGGCAAGCGGGCGGCGCGGCGATGCTCTCGACGGCGGGGCAAGTGGGCGGCGCGGCGATCCTCTGCGGCGACAGGACAAGCGGACGGCGCGGCGATCCTCTCGGGCGACGCGGCGATCCTTTCGACGGCGGGGCAAGCGGGCGGCGCGGCGATCCTGTGCGGCGGCGCGGCAAGCGGGCGGCGCGGCGATCCTCTGCGGCGGCGGGGCAAGCGGGCGGTGCGGCGATCCTCTGCGGCGGCGGGGCACGTTGCAGGCGCGGCGATGCTCTCGTCGCTGGGGTCAAGCGGGCATCGCGGCGATCCTGTGCGGAGAGGTGTCAAGCGGGCAGCACGGCGATCCTCTCGACGGCGGGGCAAGGGGGCGGCGCGGCGAGCCTCTGCGGCGAGGTGGCAAGGGGGCGGCGCGGCGATCCTCTCGACGGCGGGGCAAGCGGGCGGCGCGGCGATGCTCTCGACGGCGGGCAAGCGGGCGGCGCGACGATCCTCTCGACGGCGCGGCGATGCTCTCGACGGCGGGCAAGCGGGCGGCGCGGCGATCCTCTCGGGCGGCGCGGCGATCCTCTCGACGGCGGGGCAAGCGGACGGCGCGGCGACTCTTTGCGGCGACGGGGCAAGGGGACTGCGCGGCGATCCTCTCAGGCAGCGCGGCGCTCCTCTCGACGGCGGGGCAAGTGGGCGGCGATCCTCTCGACGGCGGGGCAAGCGGGCGGCGCGGCGATCCTCTCGGGCGTCGCGGCGATCCTCTCGACGGCGGGGCAAGTGGGCAGCGCGACGATGCTCTCGTCGCGGGGGGCAAGCGGGCGGTGCGGCGATCCTCTCGACGGCGGGGCAAGCGGGCGGCGCGGCGATTCTCTCGACGGCGGGGCAAGCGGGCGGCGCGGCGATCCTCTCGACGGCGGGGCAAGCGGGCGGCGCGGCGATCCTCTCGACGGCGGGGCAAGTGGGCAGCGCGGCGATCCTCTCGTCGCGGGGGGCAAGCGGGCGGCGCGGCGATCCTCTCGACGGCGGGGCAAGCGGGCGGCGCGGCGATCCTCTCGACGGCGGGGCAAGAGGGCAGCGCGACGATGCTCTCGTCGCGGGGGGCAAGCGGGCGGCGCGGCGATCCTCTGCAGCGACGGGGCAAGCAGACGGTGCGGCGATCCTCTCGGGCGGCGCGGCGATCCTCCGACGGCGGGGCAAGTGGGCGGCGATCCTCTCGACGGCGGGGTAAGCGAGCGGCGTGGCGATCCTCTCGACGACGGGGCGATCGTCTCGACGGCGGGGCAAGCGGGCGGCGCGGCGATCCTCTGCGGCGGCGGGGCAAGCGGGCGGCGCGGCGATCCTCTGCGGCCGCGGGGCAAGCGGGCGGCGCGGCGATCCTCTGCGGCGGCGGGGCAAGCGGACGGCGCGGCGATCCTCTCGGGCGGCGCGGCGATTCTCTCGACGGCGGGGCAAGCGGGCGGCGCGGCGATCCTCTCGACGGCGGGGCAAGCGGGCGGCGCGGCGATCCTCTGCGGCGAGGGGGCAAGTGGGCGGCGCGGCGATGCTCTCGACGGCGGGGCAAGCGAACGGCGCGGCGATGCTCTCGACGGCGGGGCAATTGGGCGGCGCGGCGACCCTCTGCGGCGGCGGGGCAAGCGGGCGGCGCGGCGATCCTCTGCGGCGGCGGGGCAAGGTGGAGGCGCGGCGATCCTCTGCGGCGAGGGATGCTCTCGACGGCGGGGCAAGAGGGCAGCGAGACGATGCTCTCGTCGCGGGGGGCAAGCGGGCGGCGCGGCGATGCTCTCGTCGCGGGGGGCAAGGGGGCGGCGCGGCGATCCTCTCGACGGCGGGGCAAGCGGGCGGCGCGGCGATCCTCTGCGGCGAGGGGGCAAGTGGGCGGCGCGGCGATGCTCTCGACGGCGGGGCAAGCGAACGGCGCGGCGATGCTCTCGACGGCGGGGCAATTGGGCGGCGCGGCGATCCTCTGCGGCGGCGGGGTAAGCGGGCGCCGCGGCGATACTCTGCGGCCGCGGGGCACGGGGGCGGCGCGGCGATCCTCTGCGGCGAGGGGGCAAGTGGCCGGCGCGGCGACCCTCTGCGGCGAGGGGGCAAGTGGGCGGCGCGGCGATCCTCTGCGGCGACGGGGCAAGCGGGCGGCGCGGCGATGCTCTCGACGGCGGGGCAAGCGGGCGGCGCGGCGATCCTCTCGGGCGACGCGGCGATCCTCTCGACGGCGGGGCAAGCGGGCGGCGCGGCGATCCTCTCGGGCGGCGCGGCGATCCTCTGCGGCGGCGGGGCAAGTGGGCAGCGCGACGATGCTCTCGTCGCGGGGGGCAAGCGGGCGGCGCGGCGATCCTCTGCGGCGGCGGGGCAAGCGGGCGGCGCGGCGATCCTCTGCGGCCACGGGGCGATCCTCTCGACGGCGGGGCAAGCCGGCGGCGCGGCGATCCTGTGCGGCGGCGCGGCAAGCGGGCGGCGCGGCGATCCTCTGCGGCGGCGGGGCAAGCGGACGGCGCGGCGATCCTCTCGGGCGGCGCGGCGATCCTCTCGACGGCGGGGCAAGCGGGCGGCGCGGCGATCCTCTCGACGGCGGGGTAAGCGGGCGGCGCGGCGATCCTCTGCGGCGAGGGGGCAAGTGGGCGGCGCGGCGACCCTCTGCGGCAAGGGGGCAAGCGGTCGGCGCGGCGATCCTCTGCGGCGGCGGGGCAAGGTGGAGGCGCGGCGATTCTCTGCGGCGAGGGATGCTCTCGACGGCGGGGCAAGAGGGCAGCGAGACGATGCTCTCGTCGCGGGGGGCAAGCGGGCGGCGCGGCGATGCTCTCGTCGCGGGGGGCAAGCGGGCGGCGCGGCGATCCTCTCGACGGCGGGGCAAGCGGGCGGCTCGGCGATCCTCTGCGGCGGCGGGGCAAGCGGGCGGCGCGGCGATCCTCTCTGGCGGCGCGGCAATCCTCTGCGGCGGCGGGGCAAGCGGGCGGCGCGGCGATCCTCTCGACGGCGGGGCAAGTGAGCAGCGCGACGATGCTCTCGTCGCGGGGGGCAAGCGGGCGGCGCGGCGATCCTCTCGACGGCGGGGGAACGGGCGGCGCGGCGATCCTCTGCGGCGAGGGGGAAGTGGGCGGCGCGGCGATGCTCTCGACGGCGGGGCAAGCGGACGGCGCGGCGATCCTCTGCGGCGACGGGGCAATCGGGCGGTGCGGCGATCCTCTCGACGGCGGGGCAAGTGGGCAGCGCGACGATGCTCTCGTCGCGGGGGGCAAGCCCGCGGCGCGGCGATCCTCTGCGGCGACGGGGCAAGCAGACGGTGCGGCGATCCTCTCGGGCGGCGCGGCGATCCTCCTACGACGGGGCAAGTGGGCGGCGATCCTCTCGACGGCGGGGCAAGCGAGCGGCGCGGCGATCCTCTCGACGACGCGGCGATCGTCTCGACGGCGGGGCAAGCGGGCTGCGAGGCGATCCTCTCGACGGCGGGGCAAGCGGGCGGCGCGGTGATGCTCTCGGGCAGCGCAGCGATCCTCTCGACGGCGGGGCAAGTGGGCTGCGCGGCGACGCTCTGCGGCGAGGGGGCAAGTGGGCGGCGCGGCGATCGTCTCGACGGCGGGGCAATTGGGCGGCGCGGCGATCCTCTGCGGCGGCGGGGCAAGCGGTCGGCGCGGCGATCCTGTGAGGCGGCGGGGAAAGCGGGCGGCGCGGCGATCCTCTGCGGCGGCGGGGCAAGCGGACGGCGCGGCGATCCTCTCGAGCGGCGCGGCGACCCTCTGCGGCCGCGGGGCAAGCGGGCGGCGCGGCGATCCTCTCGACGGCGGGGCAAGTGGGCAGCGCGACGATGCTCTCGTCGCAGGGGGCAAGCGGGCGGTGCGGCGATCCTCTCGTCGCGGGGGGCAAGCGGGCGGTGCGGCGATCCTCTCGACGGCGGGGCAAGCGGGCGGCGCGGCGATCCTCTCGACGGCGGGGCAAGCGGGCGGCGCGGCGATCCTCTGCGGCGACGGGGCAAGCGGGCGGCGCGGCGATCCTCTGCGGCGGCGGGGCAAGGTGGAGGCGCGGCGATCCTCTGCGGCGAGGGATGCTCTCGACGGCGGGGCAAGGGGGCAGCGAGACGATGCTCTCGTTGCGGGGGGCAAGCGGGCGGCGCGGCGATGCTCTCGTCGCGGGGGGCAAGCGGGCGGCGCGGCGATCCTCTGCGGCGGCGGGGCAAGCGGGCGGCGCGGCGATGCTCTCGACGGCGGGGCAAGTGGGCGGCGCGGCGATCCTCTGCGGCGACAGGACAAGCGGACGGCGCGGCGATCCTCTCGGGCGACGCGGCGATCCTCTCGACGGCGGGGCAAGCGGGCGGCGCGGCGATCCTGTGCGGCGGCGCGGCAAGCGGGCGGCGCGGCGATCCTCTGCGGCGGCGGGGCAAGCGGGCGGCGCGGCGATCCTCTGCGGCGGCGGGGCAAGCGGGCGGTGCGGCGATCCTCTGCGGCGGCGGGGCACGTTGCAGGCGCGGCGATGCTCTCGTCGCTGGGGTCAAGCGGGCATCGCGGCGATCCTGTGCGGAGAGGTGTCAAGCGGGCAGCACGGCGATCCTCTCGACGGCGGGGCAAGGGGGCGGCGCGGCGAGCCTCTGCGGCGAGGTGGCAAGGGGGCGGCGCGGCGATCCTCTCGACGGCGGGGCAAGCGGGCGGCGCGGCGATGCTCTCGACGGCGGGCAAGCGGGCGGCGCGACGATCCTCTCGACGGCGCGGCGATGCTCTCGACGGCGGGCAAGCGGGCGGCGCGGCGATCCTCTCGGGCGGCGCGGCGATCCTCTCGACGGCGGGGCAAGCGGACGGCGCGGCGACTCTTTGCGGCGACGGGGCAAGGGGACTGCGCGGCGATCCTCTCAGGCAGCGCGGCGCTCCTCTCGACGGCGGGGCAAGTGGGCGGCGATCCTCTCGACGGCGGGGCAAGCGGGCGGCGCGGCGATCCTCTCGGGCGTCGCGGCGATCCTCTCGACGGCGGGGCAAGTGGGCAGCGCGACGATGCTCTCGTCGCGGGGGGCAAGCGGGCGGTGCGGCGATCCTCTCGACGGCGGGGCAAGCGGGCGGCGCGGCGATTCTCTCGACGGCGGGGCAAGCGGGCGGCGCGGCGATCCTCTCGACGGCGGGGCAAGCGGGCGGCGCGGCGATCCTCTCGACGGCGGGGCAAGTGGGCAGCGCGGCGATCCTCTCGTCGCGGGGGGCAAGCGGGCGGCGCGGCGATCCTCTCGACGGCGGGGCAAGCGGGCGGCGCGGCGATCCTCTCGACGGCGGGGCAAGAGGGCAGCGCGACGATGCTCTCGTCGCGGGGGGCAAGCGGGCGGCGCGGCGATCCTCTGCAGCGACGGGGCAAGCAGACGGTGCGGCGATCCTCTCGGGCGGCGCGGCGATCCTCCGACGGCGGGGCAAGTGGGCGGCGATCCTCTCGACGGCGGGGTAAGCGAGCGGCGTGGCGATCCTCTCGACGACGGGGCGATCGTCTCGACGGCGGGGCAAGCGGGCGGCGCGGCGATCCTCTGCGGCGGCGGGGCAAGCGGGCGGCGCGGCGATCCTCTGCGGCCGCGGGGCAAGCGGGCGGCGCGGCGATCCTCTGCGGCGGCGGGGCAAGCGGACGGCGCGGCGATCCTCTCGGGCGGCGCGGCGATTCTCTCGACGGCGGGGCAAGCGGGCGGCGCGGCGATCCTCTCGACGGCGGGGCAAGCGGGCGGCGCGGCGATCCTCTGCGGCGAGGGGGCAAGTGGGCGGCGCGGCGATGCTCTCGACGGCGGGGCAAGCGAACGGCGCGGCGATGCTCTCGACGGCGGGGCAATTGGGCGGCGCGGCGACCCTCTGCGGCGGCGGGGCAAGCGGGCGGCGCGGCGATCCTCTGCGGCGGCGGGGCAACGTGGAGGCGCGGCGATCCTCTGCGGCGAGGGATGCTCTCGACGGCGGGGCAAGAGGGCAGCGAGACGATGCTCTCGTCGCGGGGGGCAAGCGGGCGGCGCGGCGATGCTCTCGTCGCGGGGGGCAAGGGGGCGGCGCGGCGATCCTCTCGACGGCGGGGCAAGCGGGCGGCGCGGCGATCCTCTGCGGCGAGGGGGCAAGTGGGCGGCGCGGCGATGCTCTCGACGGCGGGGCAAGCGAACGGCGCGGCGATGCTCTCGACGGCGGGGCAATTGGGCGGCGCGGCGATCCTCTGCGGCGGCGGGGTAAGCGGGCGCCGCGGCGATCCTCTGCGGCCGCGGGGCAAGGGGGCGGCGCGGCGATCCTCTCGACGGCGGGGCAAGCGGGCGGCGCGGCGATCCTCTGCGGCGAGGGGGCAAGTGGGCGGCGCGGCGATGCTCTCGACGGCGGGGCAAGCGAACGGCGCGGCGATGCTCTCGACGGCGGGGCAATTGGGCGGCGCGGCGACCCTCTGCGGCGACGGGGCAAGCGGGCGGCGCGGCGATCCTCTGCGGCGGCGGGGCAAGGTGGAGGCGCGGCGATCCTCTGCGGCGAGGGATGCTCTCGACGGCGGGGCAAGAGGGCAGCGAGACGATGCTCTCGTCGCGGGGGGCAAGCGGGCGGCGCGGCGATGCTCTCGTCGCGGGGGGCAAGGGGGCGGCGCGGCGATCCTCTGCGGCGACGGGGCAAGCGGGCGGCGCGGCGATGCTCTCGACGGCGGGGCAAGTGGGCGGCGCGGCGATCCTCTCGACGGCGGGGCAAGCGGGCGGCGCGGCGATCCTCTCGATGGCGGGGCAGGTGGGCAGCGCGGCGATCCTCTCGTCGCGGGGGGCAAGCGGGCGGCGCGGCGATCCTCTGCGGCGAGGGGGCAAGTGGGCGGCGCGGCGACCCTCTGCGGCGAGGGGGCAAGTGGGCGGCGCGGCGATCCTCTGCGGCGACGGGGCAAGCGGGCGGCGCGGCGATGCTCTCGACGGCGGGGCAAGTGGGCGGCGCGGCAATCCTCTCGGACGACGCGGCGATCCTCTCGACGGCGGGGCAAGCGGGCGGCGCGGCGATCCTCTCGGGCGGCGCGGCGATCCTCTGCGGCGGCGGGGCAAGCGGGCGTCGCGGCGATCCTCTCGACGGCCGGGCAAGTGGGCAGCGCGACGATGCTCTCGTCGCGGCGGGCAAGCGGGCGGCGCGGCGATCCTCTGCGGCGGCGGGGCAAGCGGGCGGCGCGGCGATCCTCTGCGGCCGCGGGGCGATCCTCTCGACGGCGGGGCAAGCCGGCGGCGCGGCGATCCTGTGCGGCGGCGCGGCAAGCGGGCGGCGCGGCGATCCTCTGCGGCGGCGGGGCAAGCGGGCGGCGCGGCGATCCTCTCGATGGCGGGGCAAGTGGGCAGCGTGGCGATCCTCTCGTCGCGGGGGGCAAGCGGGCGGCGCGGCGATCCTCTCGACGGCGGGGCAAGCGGGCGGCGCGGCGATCCTCTCGTCGCGGGGGGCAAGCGGGCGGCGCGGCGATCCTCTCGACGGCGGGGCAAGCGGGCGGCGCGGCGATCCTCTCGACGGCGGGGTAAGCGGGCGGTGCGGCGATCCTCTGCGGCGAGGGGGCAAGTGGGCGGCGCGGCGATGCTCTCGACGGCGGGGCAAGCGAACGGCGCGGCGATGCTCTCGATGGCGGGGCAATTGGGCGGCGCGGCGACCCTCTGCGGCGAGGGGGCAAGGTGGAGGCGCGGCGATCCTCTGCGGCGAGGGATGCTCTCGACGGCGGGGCAAGTGGGCGGCGCGGCGATCCTCTCGGGCAGCGCGGCGATGCTCTCGACGGCGGGGCAAGAGGGCAGCGAGACGATGCTCTCGTCGCGGGGTTCAAGCGGGCGGCGCGGCGATCCTCTCGTCGCGGGGGGCAAGCGGGCGGCGCGGCGATCCTCTGCGGCGGCGGGGTAAGCGGACGGCGCGGCGATCCTCTCGGGCGACGCGGCGATCCTCTCGACGGCGGGGCAAGCGGGCGGCGCGGCGATCCTCTCGTCGCGGGGGGCAAGCGGGCGGCGCGGCGATCCTCTGCGGCGGCGGTGCAAGCGGGCGGCGCGGCGATCCTGTGCGGCGGCGCGGCAAGCGGGCGGCGCGGCTATGCTCTCGACGGCGGGGCAAGCGGGCGGCGCGGCGATCCTCTCGTCGCGGGGGGCAAGCGGGCGGTGCGGCGATCCTCTACGGCGGCGGGGCAAGCGGACGGCGCGGCGATCCTCTCGGGCGACGCAGCGATCCTCTCGACGGCCGGGCAAGCGGGCGGCGCGGCGATCCTCTCGACGGCGGGGTAAGCGGACGGCGCGGCGATCCTCTGCGGCGACGGGGCAATCGGGCGGTGCGGCGATCCTCTCGACGGCGGGGCAAGCGGGCGGCGCGGAGACTCACTGCGGCGACGGGGCAAGCGGGCGGCGCGGCGATCCTCTGCGGCGACAGGGCAAGCGGACGGCGCGGCGATCCTCTCGGGCGGCGGGGCGATCCTCCGACGGCGGGGCAAGCGGGCGTCGCGGCGATCCTCTCGACGGCCGGGCAAGTGGGCAGCGCGACGATGCTCTCGACGGCGGGGCAAGAGGGCAGCGCGACGATGCTCTCGTCGCGGGGGGCAAGCGGGCGGCGCGGCGATCCTCTGCGGCCGCGGGGCGATCCTCTCGACGGCGGGGCAAGCGGGCGGCGCGGCGATCCTCTCGATGGCGGGGCAAGTGGGCAGCGCGGCGATCCTCTCGTCGCGGGGGGCAAGCGGGCGGCGCGGCGATCCTCTCGACGGCGGGGCAAGCGGGCGGCGCGGCGATCCTCTCGACGGCGGGGTAAGCGGGCGGCGCGGCGATCCTCTGCGGCGAGGGGGCAAGTGGGCGGCGCGGCGATCCTCTGCGGCGAGGGGGCAAGCGGTGGGCGCGGCGATCCTCTGCGGCGGCGGGGCAAGGTGGAGGCGCGGCGATTCTCTGCGGCGAGGGATGCTCTCGACGGCGGGGCAAGAGGGCAGCGAGACGATGCTCTCGTCGCGGGGGGCAAGCGGACGGCGCGGCGATCCTCTCTGGCGGCGCGGCAATCCTCTGCGGCGGCGGGGCAAGCGGGCGGCGCGGCGATCCTCTCGACGGCGGGGCAAGTGAGCAGCGCGACGATGCTCTCGTCGCGGGGGGCAAGCGGGCGGCGCGGCGATCCTCTCAACGGCGGGGCAATTGGGCGGCGCGGCGATCCTCTGCGGCGGCGGGGCAAGCGGTCGGCGCGGCGATCCTGTGCGGCGGCGGGGAAAGCGGGCGGCGCGGCGATCCTCTGCGGCGGCGGGGCAAGCGGACGGCGAGGCGATCCTCTCGGGCGGCGCGGCGATTCTCTCGACGGCGGGGCAAGTGGGCAGCGATCCTCTCGACGGCGGGGCAAGCGAGCGGCGCGGCGATCCTCTGCGGCGACGGGGCAATCGGGCGGTGCGGCGATCCTCTCGACGGCGGGGCAAGCGGGCGGCGCGGCGATCCTCTCGACGGCGGGGCAAGTGGGCAGCGCGACGATGCTCTCGTCGCGGGGGGCAAGCCCGCGGCGCGGCGATCCTCTGCGGCGACGGGGCAAGCAGACGGTGCGGCGATCCTCTCGGGCGGCGCGGCGATCCTCCGACGGCGGGGCAAGTGGGCGGCGATCCTCTCGACGGCGGGGCAAGCGAGCGGCGCGGCGATCCTCTCGACGACGCGGCGATCGTCTCGACGGCGGGGCAAGCGGGCTGCGAGGCGATCCTCTCGACGGCGGGGCAAGCGGGCGGCGCGGTGATGCTCTCGGGCGGCGCGGCGATCCTCTCGTCGCGGGGGGCAAGCGGGCGGCGCGGCGATCCTCTGCGGCGGCGGGGTAAGCGGACGGCGCGGCGATCCTCTCGGGCGACGCGGCGATCCTCTCGACGGCGGGGCAAGCGGGCGGCGCGGCGATCCTCTCGACGGCGGGGTAAGCGGGCGGTGCGGCGATCCTCTGCGGCGAGGGGGCAAGTGGGCGGCGCGGCGATGCTCTCGACGGCGGGGCAAGCGAACGGCGCGGCGATGCTCTCGATGGCGGGGCAATTGGGCGGCGCGGCGACCCTCTGCGGCGAGGGGGCAAGGTGGAGGCGCGGCGATCCTCTGCGGCGAGGGATGCTCTCGACGGCGGGGCAAGTGGGCGGCGCGGCGATCCTCTCGGGCAGCGCGGCGATGCTCTCGACGGCGGGGCAAGAGGGCAGCGAGACGATGCTCTCGTCGCGGGGTTCAAGCGGGCGGCGCGGCGATCCTCTCGTCGCGGGGGGCAAGCGGGCGGCGCGGCGATCCTCTGCGGCGGCGGGGTAAGCGGACGGCGCGGCGATCCTCTCGGGCGACGCGGCGATCCTCTCGACGGCGGGGCAAGCGGGCGGCGCGGCGATCCTCTCGTCGCGGGGGGCAAGCGGGCGGCGCGGCGATCCTCTGCGGCGGCGGTGCAAGCGGGCGGCGCGGCGATCCTGTGCGGCGGCGCGGCAAGCGGGCGGCGCGGCTATGCTCTCGACGGCGGGGCAAGCGGGCGGCGCGGCGATCCTCTCGTCGCGGGGGGCAAGCGGGCGGTGCGGCGATCCTCTACGGCGGCGGGGCAAGCGGACGGCGCGGCGATCCTCTCGGGCGACGCAGCGATCCTCTCGACGGCCGGGCAAGCGGGCGGCGCGGCGATCCTCTCGACGGCGGGGTAAGCGGACGGCGCGGCGATCCTCTGCGGCGACGGGGCAATCGGGCGGTGCGGCGATCCTCTCGACGGCGGGGCAAGCGGGCGGCGCGGAGACTCACTGCGGCGACGGGGCAAGCGGGCGGCGCGGCGATCCTCTGCGGCGACAGGGCAAGCGGACGGCGCGGCGATCCTCTCGGGCGGCGGGGCGATCCTCCGACGGCGGGGCAAGCGGGCGTCGCGGCGATCCTCTCGACGGCCGGGCAAGTGGGCAGCGCGACGATGCTCTCGACGGCGGGGCAAGAGGGCAGCGCGACGATGCTCTCGTCGCGGGGGGCAAGCGGGCGGCGCGGCGATCCTCTGCGGCCGCGGGGCGATCCTCTCGACGGCGGGGCAAGCGGGCGGCGCGGCGATCCTCTCGATGGCGGGGCAAGTGGGCAGCGCGGCGATCCTCTCGTCGCGGGGGGCAAGCGGGCGGCGCGGCGATCCTCTCGACGGCGGGGCAAGCGGGCGGCGCGGCGATCCTCTCGACGGCGGGGTAAGCGGGCGGCGCGGCGATCCTCTGCGGCGAGGGGGCAAGTGGGCGGCGCGGCGATCCTCTGCGGCGAGGGGGCAAGCGGTGGGCGCGGCGATCCTCTGCGGCGGCGGGGCAAGGTGGAGGCGCGGCGATTCTCTGCGGCGAGGGATGCTCTCGACGGCGGGGCAAGAGGGCAGCGAGACGATGCTCTCGTCGCGGGGGGCAAGCGGACGGCGCGGCGATCCTCTCTGGCGGCGCGGCAATCCTCTGCGGCGGCGGGGCAAGCGGGCGGCGCGGCGATCCTCTCGACGGCGGGGCAAGTGAGCAGCGCGACGATGCTCTCGTCGCGGGGGGCAAGCGGGCGGCGCGGCGATCCTCTCAACGGCGGGGCAATTGGGCGGCGCGGCGATCCTCTGCGGCGGCGGGGCAAGCGGTCGGCGCGGCGATCCTGTGCGGCGGCGGGGAAAGCGGGCGGCGCGGCGATCCTCTGCGGCGGCGGGGCAAGCGGACGGCGAGGCGATCCTCTCGGGCGGCGCGGCGATTCTCTCGACGGCGGGGCAAGTGGGCAGCGATCCTCTCGACGGCGGGGCAAGCGAGCGGCGCGGCGATCCTCTGCGGCGACGGGGCAATCGGGCGGTGCGGCGATCCTCTCGACGGCGGGGCAAGCGGGCGGCGCGGCGATCCTCTCGACGGCGGGGCAAGTGGGCAGCGCGACGATGCTCTCGTCGCGGGGGGCAAGCCCGCGGCGCGGCGATCCTCTGCGGCGACGGGGCAAGCAGACGGTGCGGCGATCCTCTCGGGCGGCGCGGCGATCCTCCGACGGCGGGGCAAGTGGGCGGCGATCCTCTCGACGGCGGGGCAAGCGAGCGGCGCGGCGATCCTCTCGACGACGCGGCGATCGTCTCGACGGCGGGGCAAGCGGGCTGCGAGGCGATCCTCTCGACGGCGGGGCAAGCGGGCGGCGCGGTGATGCTCTCGGGCGGCGCGGCGATCCTCTCGTCGCGGGGGGCAAGCGGGCGGCGCGGCGATCCTCTGCGGCGGCGGGGTAAGCGGACGGCGCGGCGATCCTCTCGGGCGACGCGGCGATCCTCTCGACGGCGGGGCAAGCGGGCGGCGCGGCGATCCTCTCGTCGCGGGGGGCAAGCGGGCGGCGCGGCGATCCTCTGCGGCGGCGGTGCAAGCGGGCGGCGCGGCGATCCTGTGCGGCGGCGCGGCAAGCGGGCGGCGCGGCTATGCTCTCGACGGCGGGGCAAGCGGGCGGCGCGGCGATCCTCTCGTCGCGGGGGGCAAGCGGGCGGTGCGGCGATCCTCTACGGCGGCGGGGCAAGCGGACGGCGCGGCGATCCTCTCGGGCGACGCAGCGATCCTCTCGACGGCCGGGCAAGCGGGCGGCGCGGCGATCCTCTCGACGGCGGGGTAAGCGGGCGGCGCGGCGATCCTCTGCGGCGACGGGGCAATCGAGCGGTGCGGCGATCCTCTCGACGGCGGGGCAAGCGGGCGGCGCGGCGATCCTCTGCGGCGGCGGGGCAAGGTGGAGGCGTGGCGATTCTCTGCGGCGAGGGATGCTCTCGACGGCGGGGCAAGAGGGCAGCGAGACGATGCTCTCGTCGCGGGGGGCAAGCGGGCGGCGCGGCGATCCTCTCTAGCGGCGCGGCGATCCTCTGCGGCGGCGGGGCAAGCGGGCGGCGCGGCGATCCTCTCGTCGCGGGGGCCAAGCGGGCGGCGCGGCGATCCTCTCGACGGCGGGGCAAGCGGGCGGCGCGGCGATCCTCTCGACGGCGGGGTAAGCGGGCGGCGCGGCGATCCTCTGCGGCGAGGGGGCAAGTGGGCGGCGCGGCGATCCTCTGCGGCGAGGGGGCAAGCGGTCGGCGCGGCGATCCTCTGCGGCGGCGGGGCAAGGTGGAGGCGCGGCGATTCTCTGCGGCGAGGGATGCTCTCGACGGCGGGGCAAGAGGGCAGCGAGACGATGCTCTCGTCGCGGGGGGCAAGCGGACGGCGCGGCGATCCTCTCTGGCGGCGCGGCAATCCTCTGCGGCGGCGGGGCAAGCGGGCGGCGCGGCGATCCTCTCGTCGGCGGGGCAAGTGAGCAGCGCGACGATGCTCTCGTCGCGGGGGGCAAGCGGGCGGCGCGGCGATCCTCTCGACGGCGGGGCAATTGGGCGGCGCGGCGATCCTCTGCGGCGGCGGGGCAAGCGGTCGGCGCGGCGATCCTGTGCGGCGGCGGGGAAAGCGGGCGGCGCGGCGATCCTCTGCGGCGGCGGGGCAAGCGGACGGCGAGGCGATCCTCTCGGGCGGCGCGGCGATTCTCTCGACGGCGGGGCAAGTGGGCAGCGATCCTCTCGACGGCGGGGCAAGCGAGCGGCGCGGCGATCCTCTGCGGCGACGGGGCAATCGGGCGGTGCGGCGATCCTCTCGACGGCGGGGCAAGCGGGCGGCGCGGCGATCCTCTCGACGGCGGGGCAAGTGGGCAGCGCGACGATGCTCTCGTCGCGGGGGGCAAGCCCGCGGCGCGGCGATCCTCTGCGGCGACGGGGCAAGCAGACGGTGCGGCGATCCTCTCGGGCGGCGCGGCGATCCTCCGACGGCGGGGCAAGTGGGCGGCGATCCTCTCGACGGCGGGGCAAGCGAGCGGCGCGGCGATCCTCTCGACGACGCGGCGATCGTCTCGACGGCGGGGCAAGCGGGCTGCGAGGCGATCCTCTCGACGGCGGGGCAAGCGGGCGGCGCGGTGATGCTCTCGGGCAGCGCAGCGATCCTCTCGACGGCGGGGCAAGTGGGCTGCGCGGCGACCCTCTGCGGCGAGGGGGCAAGTGGGCGGCGCGGCGACCCTCTCGACGGCGGGGCAATTGGGCGGCGCGGCGATCCTCTGCGGCGGCGGGGCAAGCGGTCGGCGCGGCGATCCTGTGCGGCGGCGGGGAAAGCGGGCGGCGCGGCGATCCTCTGCGGCGGCGGGGCAAGCGGACGGCGAGGCGATCCTCTCGGGCGGCGCGGCGATTCTCTCGACGGCGGGGCAAGTGGGCAGCGATCCTCTCGACGGCGGGGCAAGCGGGCGGCGCGGCGATCCTCTGCGGCCGCGGGGCAAGCGGGCGGCGCGGCGATCCTCTCGACGGCGGGGCAAGTGGGCAGCGCGACGATGCTCTCGTCGCAGGGGGCATGCGGGCGGCGCGGCGATCCTCTCGTCGCGGGGGGCAAGCGGGCGGCGCGTCGATCCTCTCGGGCGGCGCGGCGATCCTCTCGACGGCGGGGCAAGCGGGCGGCGCGGCGATCCTCTCGACGGCGGGGCAAGCGGGCGGCGCGGCGATCCTCTGCGGCGACGGGGCAAGCGGGCGGCGCGGCGATCCTCTGCGGCGGCGGGGCAAGGTGGAGGCGCGGCGATCCTCTGCGGCGAGGGATGCTCTCGACGGCGGGGCAAGAGGACAGCGAGACGATGCTCTCGTTGCGGGGGGCAAGCGGGCGGCGCGGCGATGCTCTCGTCGCGGGGGGCACGCGGGCGGCGCGGCGATCCTCTGCGGCGGCGGGTCAAGCGGGCGGCGCGGCGATCCTCTGCGGCGACAGGACAAGCGGACGGCGCGGCGATCCTCTCGGGCGACGCGGCGATCCTCTCGACGGCGGGGCAAGCGGGCGGCGCGTCGACCCTCTCGGGCGGCGGAGCAAGTGGGCGGCGCAGCGATGCTCTCGACGGCGGGGCAAGCGAACGTCGCGGCGATCCTCTCGACGGCGGGGCAAGCGGGCGGCGCGGCGATGCTCTCGACGGCGGGGCAAGCGGGCGGCGCGGCGATCCTCTCGGGCGGCGCGGCGATCCTCTCGACAGCGGGGGAACGGGCGGCGCGGCGATCCTCTCGACGGCGGGGCAAGCGGGCGGCGCGGCGATCCTCTCGACGGCGGGGCAAGCGGGCGGCGCGGCGATCCTCTCGGGCAGCGCGGCGATCCTCTCGACGGCGGGCCAAGCGGGCGGCGCGGCGATCCTCTGCGGCGGCGGGGCAAGCGGGCGTCGCGACGACCCTCTCGACGGCGGGGCAAGTGGGCAGCGCGACGATGCTCTCGTCGCGGGGGGCAAGCCGGCGGTGCGGCGATCCTCTGCGGCGACGGGGCAAGCGGGCGGCGCGGCGATCCTCTCGACGGCGGGGCAAGCGGGCGGCGCGGCGATCCTCTCGACGGCGGGGTAAGCGGGCGGTGCGGCGATCCTCTCGACGGCGGGGCAAGTGGGCGGCGCGGCGATGCTCTCGACGGCGGGGAAAGCGGGCGGCGCGGCGATGCTCTCGACGGCGGGGCAATTGGGCGGCGCGGCGACCCTCTGCGGCGAGTGGGCAAGCGGGCGGCGCGGCGATCCTCTGCGGCGGCGGGGCAAGCGGGCGGCGCGGCGATGCTCTCGACGGCGGGGCAAGTGGGCAGCGCGACGATGCTCTCGTCGCGGGGGGCAAGCGGGCGGTGCGGCGATCCTCTCGACGGCGGGGCAAGCGGGCGGCGCGGCGATTCTCTCGACGGCGGGGCAAGCGGGCGGCGCGGCGATCCTCTCGACGGCGGGGCAAGCGGGCGGCGCGGCGATCCTCTCGACGGCGGGGCAAGTGGGCAGCGCGGCGATCCTCTCGTCGCGGGGTGCAAGCGGGCGGCGCGGCGATCCTCTCGACGGCGGGGCAAGCGGGCGGCGCGGCGATCCTCCCGACGGCGGGGCAAGAGGGCAGCGCGACGATGCTCTCGTCGCGGGGGGCAAGCGGGCGGCGCGGCGATCCTCTGCAGCGACGGGGCAAGCAGACGGTGCGGCGATCCTCTCGGGCGGCGCGGCGATCCTCCGACGGCGGGGAAAGTGGGCGGCGATCCTCTCGACGGCGGGGTAAGCGAGCGGCGTGGCGATCCTCTCGACGACGGGGCGATCGTCTCGACGGCGGGGCAAGCGGGCGGCGCGGCGATCCTCTCGACGGCGGGGTAAGCGGGCGGTGCGGCGATCCTCTCGACGGCGGGGCAAGTGGGCGGCGCGGCGATGCTCTCGACGGCGGGGAAAGCGGGCGGCGCGGCGATGCTCTCGACGGCGGGGCAATTGGGCGGCGCGGCGACCCTCTGCGGCGAGTGGGCAAGCGGGCGGCGCGGCGATCCTCTGCGGCGGCGGGGCAAGCGGGCGGCGCGGCGATGCTCTCGACGGCGGGGCAAGTGGGCAGCGCGACGATGCTCTCGTCGCGGGGGGCAAGCGGGCGGTGCGGCGATCCTCTCGACGGCGGGGCAAGCGGGCGGCGCGGCGATTCTCTCGACGGCGGGGCAAGCGGGCGGCGCGGCGATCCTCTCGACGGCGGGGCAAGCGGGCGGCGCGGCGATCCTCTCGACGGCGGGGCAAGTGGGCAGCGCGGCGATCCTCTCGTCGCGGGGTGCAAGCGGGCGGCGCGGCGATCCTCTCGACGGCGGGGCAAGCGGGCGGCGCGGCGATCCTCCCGACGGCGGGGCAAGAGGGCAGCGCGACGATGCTCTCGTCGCGGGGGGCAAGCGGGCGGCGCGGCGATCCTCTCGACGGCGGGGCAAGCGGGCGGCGCGGCGATCCTCTCGACGGCGGGGCAAGCGGGCGGCGCGGCGATCCTCTCGACGGCGGGGCAAGTGGGCGGCGCGGCGATGCTCTCGACGGCGGGGAAAGCGGGCGGCGCGGCGATGCTCTCGACGGCGGGGCAATTGGGCGGCGCGGCGACCCTCTGCGGCGAGTGGGCAAGCGGGCGGCGCGGCGACCCTCTCGACGGCGGGGCAAGCGGGCGGCGCGGCGATCCTCTCGACGGCGGGGCAAGCGGGCGGCGCGGCGATCCTCTCGGGCAGCGCGGCGATGCTCTCGACGGCGGGGTAAGAGGGCAGCTAGACGATGCTCTCGTCGCGGGGGGCAAGCGGACGGCGCGGCGATCCTCTCGGGCGACGCGGCGATCCTCTCGACGGCGGGGCAAGTGGGCGGCGCGGCGATCCTCTCGACGGCGGGGCAAGCAGGCGGAGCGGCGATGCTCTCGACGGCGGGGCAAGCGGGCGTCGCGGCGATCGTCTCGACGGCGGGGCAAGCGGGCAGCGCGGCGATCCTCTGCGGCGGCGGTGCAAGCGGGCGGCGCGGCGATCCTCTGCGGCGGCGGGGCAAGCGGGCGGCGCGGCGATCCTCTGCGGCGGCGGGGCAAGCGGGCAGCGCGGCGATCCTCTCGACGGCGGGGCAAGAGGGCAGCGAGACGATGCTCTCGTCGCGGGGGGCGAGCGGGCGGCGCGGCGATCCTCTGCGGAGAGGTGTCAAGCGGGCAGCACGGCGATCCTCTGCGGCGGCGGGGCAAGGTGGAGGCGCGGCGATTCTCTGCGGCGAGGGATGCTCTCGACGGCGGGGCAAGAGGGCAGCGAGACGATGCTCTCGTCGCGGGGGGCAAGCGGGCGGCGCGGCGATCCTCTGCGGCGACAGGGCAAGCGGACGGCGCGGCGATCCTCTCTGGCGGCGCGGCAATCCTCTGCGGCGGCGGGGCAAGCGGGCGGCGCGGCGATCCTCTCGACGGCGGGGCAAGTGAGCAGCGCGACGATGCTCTCGTCGCGGGGGGCAAGCGGGCGGCGCGGCGATCCTCTCGACGGCGGGGGAACGGGCGGCGCGGCGATCCTCTGCGGCGAGGGGGAAGTGGGCGGCGCGGCGATGCTCTCGACGGCGGGGCAAGCGGACGGTGCGGCGATCCTCTGCGGCGACGGGGCAATCGGGCGGTGCGGCGATCCTCTCGACGGCGGGGAAAGCGGGCGGCGCGGCGATCCTCTCGACGGCGGGGCAAGTGGGCAGCGAGACGATGCTCTCGTCGCGGGGGGCAAGCCCGCGGCGCGGCGATCCTCTGTGGCGACGGGGCAAGCAGACGGTGCGGCGATCCTCTCGGGCGGCGCGGCGATCCTCCGACGGCGGGGCAAGTGGGCGGCGATCCTCTCGACGGCGGGGCAAGCGAGCGGCGCGGCGATCCTCTCGACGACGCGGCGATCGTCTCGACGGCGGGGCAAGCGGGCTGCGAGGCGATCCTCTCGACGGCGGGGCAAGCGGGCGGCGCGGTGATGCTCTCGGGCAGCGCAGCGATCCTCTCGACGGCGGGGCAAGTGGGCTGCGCGGCGACCCTCTGCGGCGAGGGGGCAAGTGGGCGGCGCGGCGACCCTCTCGACGGCGGGGCAATTGGGCGGCGCGGCGATCCTCTGCGGCGGCGGGGCAAGCGGTCGGCGCGGCGATCCTCTGCGGCGGCGGGGAAAGCGGGCGGCGCGGCGATCCTCTGCGGCGGCGGGGCAAGCGGACGGCGCGGCGATCCTCTCGGGCGGCGCGGCGATTCTCTCGACGGCGGGGCAAGTGGGCAGCGATCCTCTCGACGGCGGGGCAAGCGGGCGGCGCGGCGATCCTCTGCGGCCGCGGGGCAAGCGGGCGGCGCGGCGATCCTCTCGACGGCGGGGCAAGTGGGCAGCGCGACGATGCTCTCGTCGCAGGGGGCATGCGGGCGGCGCGGCGATCCTCTCGTCGCGGGGGGCAAGCGGGCGGCGCGTCGATCCTCTCGGGCGGCGCGGCGATCCTCTCGACGGCGGGGCAAGCGGGCGGCGCGGCGATCCTCTCGACGGCGGGGCAAGCGGGCGGCGCGGCGATCCTCTGCGGCGACGGGGCAAGCGGGCGGCGCGGCGATCCTCTGCGGCGGCGGGGCAAGGTGGAGGCGCGGCGATCCTCTGCGGCGAGGGATGCTCTCGACGGCGGGGCAAGAGGACAGCGAGACGATGCTCTCGTTGCGGGGGGCAAGCGGGCGGCGCGGCGATGCTCTCGTCGCGGGGGGCAAGCGGGCGGCGCGGCGATCCTCTCGACGGCGGGGGAACGGGCGGCGCGGCGATCCTCTGCGGCGAGGGGGAAGTGGGCGGCGCGGCGATGCTCTCGACGGCGGGGCAAGCGGACGGTGCGGCGATCCTCTGCGGCGACGGGGCAATCGGGCGGTGCGGCGATCCTCTCGACGGCGGGGCAAGCGGGCGGCGCGGCGATCCTCTCGACGGCGGGGCAAGTGGGCAGCGCGACGATGCTCTCGTCGCGGGGGGCAAGCCCGCGGCGCGGCGATCCTCTGCGGCGACGGGGCAAGCAGACGGTGCGGCGATCCTCTCGGGCGGCGCGGCGATCCTCCGACGGCGGGGCAAGTGGGCGGCGATCCTCTCGACGGCGGGGCAAGCGAGCGGCGCGGCGATCCTCTCGACGACGCGGCGATCGTCTCGACGGCGGGGCAAGCGGGCTGCGAGGCGATCCTCTCGACGGCGGGGCAAGCGGGCGGCGCGGTGATGCTCTCGGGCAGCGCAGCGATCCTCTCGACGGCGGGGCAAGTGGGCTGCGCGGCGACCCTCTCGACGGCGGGGCAATTGGGCGGCGCGGCGATCCTCTGCGGCGGCGGGGCAAGCGGTCGGCGCGGCGATCCTGTGCGGCGGCGGGGAAAGCGGGCGGCGCGGCGATCCTCTGCGGCGGCGGGGCAAGCGGACGGCGAGGCGATCCTCTGCGGCCGCGGGGCAAGCGGGCGGCGCGGCGATCCTCTCGACGGCGGGGCAAGTGGGCAGCGCGACGATGCTCTCGTCGCGGGGGGCAAGCGGGCGGCGCGGCGATCCTCTCGACGGCGGGGCAAGCGGGCGGCGCGGCGATCCTCTCGACGGCGGGGTAAGCGGGCGGTGCGGCGATCCTCTCGACGGCGGGGCAAGTGGGCGGCGCGGCGATGCTCTCGACGGCGGGGAAAGCGGGCGGCGCGGCGATGCTCTCGACGGCGGGGCAATTGGGCGGCGCGGCGACCCTCTGCGGCGAGTGGGCAAGCGGGCGGCGCGACGATCCTCTCGACGGCGGGGCAAGCGGGCGGCGCGGCGATCCTCTGCGGCGGCGGGGCAAGCGGGCGGCGCGGCGATCCTCTCGGGCAGCGCGGCGATGCTCTCGACGGCGGGGTAAGAGGGCAGCTAGACGATGCTCTCGTCGCGGGGGGCAAGGGGACGGCGCGGCGATCCTCTCGGGCGACGCGGCGATCCTCTCGACGGCGGGGCAAGTGGGCGGCGCGGCGATCCTCTCGACGGCGGGGCAAGCAGGCGGAGCGGCGATGCTCTCGACGGCGGGGCAAGCGGGCGTCGCGGCGATCGTCTCGACGGCGGGGCAAGCGGGCAGCGCGGCGATCCTCTGCGGCGGCGGGGCAAGCGGGCGGCGCGGCGATCCTCTGCGGCGGCGGGGCAAGCGGGCAGCGCGGCGATCCTCTCGACGGCGGGGCAAGAGGGCAGCGAGACGATGCTCTCGTCGCGGGGGGCAAGCGGGCGGCGCGGCGATCCTCTGCGGCGGCGGTGCAAGCGGGCGGCGCGGCGATCCTCTGCGGCGGCGGGGCACGTTGCAGGCGCGGCGATGCTCTCGTCGCTGGGGTCAAGCGGGCAGCACGGCGATCCTCTGCGGCGGCGGGGCAAGGTGGAGGCGCGGCGATTCTCTGCGGCGAGGGATGCTCTCGACGGCGGGGCAAGTGGGCAGCGCGACGATGCTCTCGTCGCGGGGGGCAAGCGGGCGGCGCGGCGATCCTCTCGACGGCGGGGCAAGCGGGCGGCGCGGCGATCCTCTCGACGGCGGGGTAAGCGGGCGGTGCGGCGATCCTCTCGACGGCGGGGCAAGTGGGCGGCGCGGCGATGCTCTCGACGGCGGGGAAAGCGGGCGGCGCGGCGATGCTCTCGACGGCGGGGCAATTGGGCGGCGCGGCGACCCTCTGCGGCGAGTGGGCAAGCGGGCGGCGCGACGATCCTCTCGACGGCGGGGCAAGCGGGCGGCGCGGCGATCCTCTCGACGGCGGGGCAAGCGGGCGGCGCGGCGATCCTCTCGGGCAGCGCGGCGATGCTCTCGACGGCGGGGTAAGAGGGCAGCTAGACGATGCTCTCGTCGCGGGGGGCAAGGGGACGGCGCGGCGATCCTCTCGGGCGACGCGGCGATCCTCTCGACGGCGGGGCAAGTGGGCGGCGCGGCGATCCTCTCGACGGCGGGGCAAGCAGGCGGAGCGGCGATGCTCTCGACGGCGGGGCAAGCGGGCGTCGCGGCGATCGTCTCGACGGCGGGGCAAGCGGGCAGCGCGGCGATCCTCTGCGGCGGCGGGGCAAGCGGGCGGCGCGGCGATCCTCTGCGGCGGCGGGGCAAGCGGGCAGCGCGGCGATCCTCTCGACGGCGGGGCAAGAGGGCAGCGAGACGATGCTCTCGTCGCGGGGGGCAAGCGGGCGGCGCGGCGATCCTCTGCGGCGGCGGTGCAAGCGGGCGGCGCGGCGATCCTCTGCGGCGGCGGGGCACGTTGCAGGCGCGGCGATGCTCTCGTCGCTGGGGTCAAGCGGGCAGCACGGCGATCCTCTGCGGCGGCGGGGCAAGGTGGAGGCGCGGCGATTCTCTGCGGCGAGGGATGCTCTCGACGGCGGGGCAAGAGGGCAGCGAGACGATGCTCTCGTCGCGGGGGGCAAGCGGGCGGCGCGGCGATGCTCTCGACGGCGGGGCAAGTGGGCAGCGCGACGATGCTCTCGTCGCGGGGGGCAAGCGGGCGGTGCGGCGATCCCTCTCGACGGCGGGGCAAGCGGGCGGCGCGGCGATTCTCTCGACGGCGGGGCAAGCGGGCGGCGCGGCGATCCTCTCGACGGCGGGGCAAGCGGGGCGGCGCGGCGATCCTCTCGACGGCGGGGCAAGTGGGCAGCGCGGCGATCCTCTCGTCGCGGGGTGCAAGCGGGCGGCGCGGCGATCCTCTCGACGGCGGGGCAAGCGGGCGGCGCGGCGATCCTCTCGACGGCGGGGCAAGAGGGCAGCGCGACGATGCTCTCGTCGCGGGGGGCAAGCGGGCGGCGCGGCGATCCTCTCTAGCGGCGCGGCGATCCTCTGCGGCGGCGGGGCAAGCGGGCGGCGCGGCGATCCTCTCGTCGCGGGGGCCAAGCGGGCGGCGCGGCGATCCTCTCGACGGCGGGGCAAGCGGGCGGCGCGGCGATCCTCTCGACGGCGGGGTAAGCGGGCGGCGCGGCGATCCTCTGCGGCGAGGGGGCAAGTGGGCGGCGCGGCGATCCTCTGCGGCGAGGGGGCAAGCGGTCGGCGCGGCGATCCTCTGCGGCGAGGGGGCAAGTGGGCGGCGCGGCGATGCTCTCGACGGCGGGGCAAGCGAACGGCGCGGCGATGCTCTCGACGGCGGGGGCAATAGGGCGGCGCGGCGACCCTCTGCGGCGACGGGGCAAGCGGGCGGCGCGGCGATCCTCTGCGGCGGCGGGGCAAGGTGGAGGCGCGGCGATCCTCTGCGGCGAGGGATGCTCTCGACGGCGGGGCAAGAGGGCAGCGAGACGATGCTCTCGTCGCGGGGGGCAAGCGGGCGGCGCGGCGATGCTCTCGTCGCGGGGGGCAAGGGGGCGGCGCGGCGATCCTCTCGACGGCGGGGCAAGCGGGCGGCGCGGCGATCCTCTCGATGGCGGGGCAAGTGGGCAGCGCGGCGATCCTCTCGTCGCGGGGGGCAAGCGGGCGGCGCGGCGATCCTCTGCGGCGAGGGGGCAAGTGGGCGGCGCGGCGACCCTCTGCGGCGAGGA
>NW_026777187.1:0-56141 GCF_030936135.1 Gavia stellata | reverse complement strand
TAAATTGCGAACGTCCAGCGATTGATCCTACACTAAAGGGGCCAGCCCTGAAAGCTCTTGCTGGTCCTCATCTCCCACTGGTAACCTCTCAAACGAACCACAAACACTTGGGCTCTGAACTTGTTTTGCCTACTAAAACTTCCAACGTACACAGCCTCTCCTGCTCAATCTGGCCAGAGCTCAACACCGACATTGCGAACGTCCAGGGATTGCTCCTACACTAAAGGTGCCAGCCCTGAAAGCTCTTGCTGGTCCTCATCTCCCACTGGTAACCTCTCAAACGAACCACAAACACTTGCGCTCTGAACTTGTTTAGCCTACTAAAACTTCCAACGTACACAGCCTCTCCTGCTCAATCTGGCCAGAGCTCAACACCAAAATTGCGAACGTCCAGCGATTGCTCCTACACTAAAGGTGCCAGCCCTGAAAGCTCTTGCTGGTCCTCATCTCCCACTGGTAACCTCTCAAACGAACCACAAACACTTGGCCTCTGAACTTGTTTAGCCTACTAAAACTTCCAACGTACACAGCCTCTCCTGCTCAATCTGGTCAGAGCTCAACACCAAAATTGCGAACGTCCAGCGATTGCTCCTACACTAAAGGTGCCAGCCCTGAAAGCTCTTGCTGGTCCTCATCTCCCACTGGTAACCTCTCAAACGAACCACAAACACTTGGCCTCTGAACTTGTTTCGCCTACTAAAACTTCCAACGTACACAGCCTCTCCTGCTCAATCTGGCCAAAATTCACCAACGAAATTGCGAACGTCCAGCGATTGCTCCTACACTAAAGGTGCCAGCCCTGAAAGCTCTTGCTGGTCCTCATCTCCCACTGGTAACCTCTCAAACGAACCACAAACACTTGGGCTCTGAACTTGTTTAGCCTACTAAAACTTCCAACGTACACAGCCTCTCCTGCTCAATCTGGCCAGAGCTCAACACCGAAATTGCGAACGTCCAGGGATTGCTCCTACACTAAAGGTGCCAGCCCTGAAAGCTCTTGCTGGTCCTCATCTCCCACTGGTAACCTCTCAAACGAACCACAAACACTTGGGCTCTGAACTTGTTTAGCCTACTAAAACTTCCAACGTACACAGCCTCTCCTGCTCAATCTGGCCAGAGCTCAACACCGAAATTGCGAACGTCCAGCGATTGCTCCTACACTAAAGGTGCCAGCCCTGAAAGCTCTTGCTGGTCCTCATCTCCCACTGGTAACCTCTCAAACGAACCACAAACACTTGGGCTCTGAACTTGTTTAGCCTACTAAAACTTCCAACGTACACTCCCTCTCCTGCTCAATCTGGCCAGAGCTCAACACCGACATTGCGAACGTCCAGCGATTGCTCCTACACTAAAGGTGCCAGCCCTGAAAGCTCTTGCTGGTCCTCATCTCCCACTGGTAACCTCTCAAACGAACCACAAACACTTGGGCTCTGAACTTGTTTAGCCTACTAAAACTTCCAACGTACACAGCCTCTCCTGCTCAATCTGGCCAGAGCTCAACACCGAAATTGCGAACGTCCAGCGATTGCTCCTACACTAAAGGTGCCAGCCCTGAAAGCTCTTGCTGGTCCTCATCTCCCACTGGTAACCTCTCAAACGAACCACAAACACTTGGGCTCTGAACTTGTTTCGCCTACTAAAACTTCCAACGTACACAGCCTCTCCTGCTCAATCTGGCCAGAGCTCAACACCAAAATTGCGAACGTCCAGCGATTGCTCCTACACTAAAGGTGCCAGCCCTGAAAGCTCTTGCTGGTCCTCATCTCCCACTGGTAACCTCTCAAACGAACCACAAACACTTGGGCTCTGAACTTGTTTAGCCTACTAAAACTTCCAACGTACACAGCCTCTCCTGCTCAATCTGGCCAAAATTCACCAACGAAATTGCGAACGTCCAGGGATTGCTCCTACACTAAAGGTGCCAGCCCTGAAAGCTCTTGCTCGTCCTCATCTCCCACTGGTAACCTCTCAAACGAACCACAAACACTTGGGCTCTGAACTTGTTTAGCCTACTAAAACTTCCAACGTACACAGCCTCTCCTGCTCAATCTGGCCAGAGCTCAACACCGAAATTGCGAACGTCCAGGGATTGCTCCTACACTAAAGGTGCCAGCCCTGAAAGCTCTTGCTGGTCCTCATCTCCCACTGGTAACCTCCCAAACGAACCACAAACACTTGGGCTCTGAACTTGTTTAGCCTACTAAAACTTCCAACGTACACAGCCTCTCCCGCTCAATCTGGCCAGAGCTCAACACCGAAATTGCGAACGTCCAGCGATTGCTCCTACACTAAAGGTGCCAGCCCTGAAAGCTCTTGCTGGTCCTCATCTCCCACTGGTAACCTCTCAAACGAACCACAAACACTTGGGCTCTGAACTTGTTTCGCCTACTAAAACTTCCAACGTACACAGCCTCTCCTGCTCAATCTGCCCAAAATTTACCAACGAAATTGCGAACGTCCAGCGATTGCTCCTACACTAAAGGTGCCAGCCCTGAAAGCTCTTGCTGGTCCTCATCTCCCACTGGTAACCTCTCAAACGAACCACAAACACTTGGCCTCTGAACTTGTTTAGCCTACTAAAACTTCCAACGTACACAGCCTCTCCTGCTCAATCTGGCCAGAGCTCAACACCGAAATTGCGAACGTCCAGTGATTGCTCCTACACTAAAGGTGCCAGCCCTGAAAGCTCTTGCTGGTCCTCATCTCCCACTGGTAACCTCTCAAACGAACCACAAACACTTGGGCTCTGAACTTGTTTCGCCTACTAAAACTTCCAACGTACACAGCCTCTCCTGCTCAATCTGGCCAGAGCTCAACACCAAAATTGCGAACGTCCAGCGATTGCTCCTACACTAAAGGTGCCAGCCCTGAAAGCTCTTGCTGGTCCTCATCTCCCACTGGTAACCTCTCAAACGAACCACAAACACTTGGGCTCTGAACTTGTTTAGCCTACTAAAACTTCCAACGTACACAGCCTCTCCTGCTCAATCTGGCCAGAGCTCAACACCGAAATTGCGAACGTCCAGCGATTGCTCCTACACTAAAAGTGCCAGCCCTGAAAGCTCTTGCTGGTCCTCATCTCCCACTGGTAACCTCTCAAACGAACCACAAACACTTGGCTCTGAACTTGTTTCGCCTACTAAAACTTCCAACGTACACAGACTCTCCTGCTCAATCTGGCCAGAGCTCAACACCAAAATTGCGAACGTCCAGCGATTGCTCCTACACTAAAGGTGCCAGCCCTGAAAGCTCTTGCTGGTCCTCATCTCCCACTGGTAACCTCTCAAACGAACCACAAACACTTGGGCTCTGAACTTGTTTAGCCTACTAAAACTTCCAACGTACACAGCCTCTCCTGCTCAATCTGGCCAGAGCTCAACACCGAAATTGCGAACGTCCAGCGATTGCTCCTACACTAAAGGTGCCAGCCCTGAAAGCTCTTGCTGGTCCTCATCTCCCACTGGTAACCTCTCAAACGAACCACAAACACTTGGGCTCTGAACTTGTTTAGCCTACTAAAACTTCCAACGTACACAGCCTCTCCTGCTCAATCTGGCCAAAATTCACCAACGAAATTGCGAACGTCCAGGGATTGCTCCTACACTAAAGGTGCCAGCCCTGAAAGCTCTTGCTCGTCCTCATCTCCCACTGGTAACCTCTCAAACGAACCACAAACACTTGGGCTCTGAACTTGTTTAGCCTACTAAAACTTCCAACGTACACAGCCTCTCCTGCTCAATCTGGCCAGAGCTCAACACCGAAATTGCGAACGTCCAGGGATTGCTCCTACACTAAAGGTGCCAGCCCTGAAAGCTCTTGCTGGTCCTCATCTCCCACTGGTAACCTCCCAAACGAACCACAAACACTTGGGCTCTGAACTTGTTTAGCCTACTAAAACTTCCAACGTACACAGCCTCTCCCGCTCAATCTGGCCAGAGCTCAACACCGAAATTGCGAACGTCCAGCGATTGCTCCTACACTAAAGGTGCCAGCCCTGAAAGCTCTTGCTGGTCCTCATCTCCCACTGGTAACCTCTCAAACGAACCACAAACACTTGGGCTCTGAACTTGTTTAGCCTACTAAAACTTCCAACGTACACAGACTCTCCTGCTCAATCTGCCCAAAATTTACCAACGAAATTGCGAACGTCCAGCGATTGCTCCTACACTAAAGGTGCCAGCCCTGAAAGCTCTTGCTGGTCCTCATCTCCCACTGGTAACCTCTCAAACGAACCACAAACACTTGGCCTCTGAACTTGTTTAGCCTACTAAAACTTCCAACGTACACAGCCTCTCCTGCTCAATCTGGCCAGAGCTCAACACCGAAATTGCGAACGTCCAGTGATTGCTCCTACACTAAAGGTGCCAGCCCTGAAAGCTCTTGCTGGTCCTCATCTCCCACTGGTAACCTCTCAAACGAACCACAAACACTTGGGCTCTGAACTTGTTTAGCCTACTAAAACTTCCAACGTACACAGCCTCTCCTGCTCAATCTGGCCAGAGCTCAACACCAAAATTGCGAACGTCCAGCGATTGCTCCTACACTAAAGGTGCCAGCCCTGAAAGCTCTTGCTGGTCCTCATCTCCCACTGGTAACCTCTCAAACGAACCACAAACACTTGGGCTCTGAACTTGTTTAGCCTACTAAAACTTCCAACGTACACAGCCTCTCCTGCTCAATCTGGCCAGAGCTCAACACCGAAATTGCGAACGTCCAGCGATTGCTCCTACACTAAAAGTGCCAGCCCTGAAAGCTCTTGCTGGTCCTCATCTCCCACTGGTAACCTCTCAAACGAACCACAAACACTTGGCCTCTGAACTTGTTTCGCCTACTAAAACTTCCAACGTACACAGACTCTCCTGCTCAATCTGGCCAGAGCTCAACACCAAAATTGCGAACGTCCAGCGATTGCTCCTACACTAAAGGTGCCAGCCCTGAAAGCTCTTGCTGGTCCTCATCTCCCACTGGTAACCTCTCAAACGAACCACAAACACTTGGCCTCTGAACTTGTTTAGCCTACTAAAACTTCCAACGTACACAGCCTGTCCTGCTCAATCTGGCCAGAGCTCAACACCGAAATTGCGAACGTCCAGCGATTCCTCCTACACTAAAGGTGCCAGCCCTGAAAGCTCTTGCTGGTCCTCATCTCCCACTGGTAACCTCTCAAACGAACCACAAACACTTGGCCTCTGAACTTGTTTAGCCTACTAAAACTTCCAACGTACACAGCCTCTCCTGCTCAATCTGGCCAAAATTCACAAACGAAATTGCGAACGTCCAGGGATTGCTCCTACACTAAAGGTGCCAGCCCTGAAAGCTCTTGCTCGTCCTCATCTCCCACTGGTAACCTCTCAAACGAACCACAAACACTTGGGCTCTGAACTTGTTTAGCCTACTAAAACTTCCAACGTACACAGACTCTCCTGCTCAATCTGGCCAGAGCTCAACACCAAAATTGCGAACGTCCAGCGATTGCTCCTACACTAAAGGTGCCAGCCCTGAAAGCTCTTGCTGGTCCTCATCTCCCACTGGTAACCTCTCAAACGAACCACAAACACTTGGGCTCTGAACTTGTTTCGCCTACTAAAACTTCCAACGTACACAGCCTCTCCTGCTCAATCTGGCCAAAATTCACCAACGAAATTGCGAACGTCCAGGGATTGCTCCTACACTAAAGGTGCCAGCCCTGAAAGCTCTTGCTGGTCCTCATCTCCCACTGGTAACCTCTCAAACGAACCACAAACACTTGGGCTCTGAACTTGTTTAGCCTACTAAAACTTCCAACGTACACAGCCTCTCCTGCTCAATCTGGCCAGAGCTCAACACCGAAATTGCGAACGTCCAGCGATTGCTCCTACACTAAAGGTGCCAGCCCTGAAAGCTCTTGCTGGTCCTCATCTCCCACTGGTAACCTCTCAAACGAACCACAAACACTTGCGCTCTGAACTTGTTTAGCCTACTAAAACTTCCAACGTACACAGCCTCTCCTGCTCAATCTGGCCAGAGCTCAACACCGAAATTGCGAACGTCCAGGGATTGCTCCTACACTAAAGGTGCCAGCCCTGAAAGCTCTTGCTGGTCCTCATCTCCCACTGGTAACCTCCCAAACGAACCACAAACACTTGGGCTCTGAACTTGTTTAGCCTACTAAAACTTCCAACGTACACAGCCTCTCCCGCTCAATGTGGCCAAAATTCACCAACGAAATTGCGAACGTCCAGCGATTGCTCCTACACTAAAGGTGCCAGCCCTGAAAGCTCTTGCTGGTCCTCATCTCCCACTGGTAACCTCTCAAACGAACCACAAACACTTGCGCTCTGAACTTGTTTCGCCTACTAAAACTTCCAACGTACACAGCCTCTCCTGCTCAATCTGGCCAGAGCTCAACACCGAAATTGCGAACGTCCAGCGATTGACCCTACACTAAAGGGGCCAGCCCTGAAAGCTCTTGCTGGTCCTCATCTCCCACTGGTAACCTCTCAAACGAACCACAAACACTTGGGCTCTGAACTTGTTTAGCCTACTAAAACTTCCAACGTACACAGCCTCTCCTGCTCAATCTGGCCAGAGCTCAACACCGACATTGCGAACGTCCAGGGATTGCTCCTACACTAAAGGTGCCAGCCCTGAAAGCTCTTGCTGGTTAGCTCTTGCTGGTCCTCATCTCCCACTGGTAACCTCTCAAACGAACCACAAACACTTGGGCTCTGAACTTGTTTAGCCTACTAAACTTCCAACGTACACAGCCTCTCCTGCTCAATCTGGCCAGAGCTCAACAGCGAAATTGCGAACGGCCAGGGATTGCTCCTACACTAAAGGTGCCAGCCCTGAAAGCTCTTGCTGGTCCTCATCTCCCACTGGTAACCTCTCAAACGAACCACAAACACTTGGCCTCTGAACTTGTTTCGCCTACTAAACTTCCAACGTACACAGCCTCTCCTGCTCAATCTGCCAGAGCTCAACACCAAAATTGCGAACGTCCAGCGATTGCTCCTACACTAAAGGGGCAAGCCCTGAATAGCTCTTGCTGGTCCTCATCTCCCACTGGTAACCTCTCAAACGAACCACAAACACCTTGGCCTCTGAACTTGTTTAGCTACTAAAACTTCAACGTACACAGACTCTCCTGCTCAATCTGGCCAAAATTCACCAACGAAATTACGAACGTCCAGGGATTGCTCCTACACTAAAGGTGCCAGCCCTGAAAGCTCTTGCTGGTCCTCATCTCCACTGGTAACCTCTCAAACGAACCACAAACACTTGGGCTCTGAGTTGTTTCGCCTACTAAAAACTTCCAACATACACAGCCTCTCCTGCTCAATCTGGCCAAAATTCACCAACGAAAATTGCGAACGTCAGCGATTGCTCCTACACTAAAGGTGCCAGCCCTGAAAGCTCTTGCTGGTCCTCATCTCCCACTGGTAACCTCTCAAACGAACCACAAACACTTGGGCTCTGAACTTGTTTCGCCTACTAAAACTTCCAACGTACACAGCCTCTCCTGCTCAATCTGGCCAGAGCTCAACACCGAAATTGCGAACGTCCAGTTGATTGCTCCTACACTAAAGGTGCCAGCCCTGAAAGCTCTTGCTGGTCCTCATCTCCCACTGGTAACCTCTCAAACGAACCACAAACACTTGGGCTCTGAACTTGTTTCGCCCTACTAAACTTCAACGTACACAGCCTCTCCTGCTCAATCTGGCCAGAGCTCAACACCGACATTGCGAACGTCCAGGGATTGCTCCTACACTAAAGTGCCAGCCCTGAAAGCTCTTGCTGGTCCTCATCTCCCACTGGTAACCTCTCAAACGAACCACAAACACTTGCGCTCTGAACTTGTTTAGCCTACTAAAACTTCCAACGTACACAGCCTCTCCTGCTCAATCTGCCAGAGCTCAACACCAAAATTGCGAACGTCAGCGATTGCTCCTACACTAAAGGTGCCAGCCCTGAAAGCTCTTGCTGGTCCTCATCTCCACTGGTAAACCTCTCAAACGAACCACAAACACTTGGCCTCTGAACTTGTTTAGCCTACTAAAACTTCCAACGTACACAGCCTCTCCTGCTCAATCTGGTCAGGAGCTCAACACCAAAATTGCGAACGTCCAGCGATTGCTCCTACACTAAAGGTGCCAGCCCTGAAAGCTCTTGCTGGTCCTCATCTCCCACTGGTAACCTCTCAAACGAACCACAAACACTTGGCCTCTGAACTTGTTTCGCCTACTAAAACTTCCAACGTACACAGCCTCTCCTGCTCAATCTGGCCAAATTCACCAACGAAATTGCGAACGTCAGCGATTGCTCCTACACTAAAGGTGCCAGCCCTGAAAGCTCTTGCTGGTCCTCATCTCCCACTGGTAACCTCTCAAACGAACCACAAACACTTGGGCTCTGAACTTGTTTAGCCTACTAAAACTTCAACGTACACAGCCTCTCCTGCTCAATCTGGCCAGAGCTCAACACCGAAATTGCGAACGTCAGGGATTGCTCCTACACTAAAGGTGCCAGCCACCTGAAAGCTCTTGCTGGTCCCTCATCTCCCACTGGTAACCTCTCAACGAACCACAAAACACTTGGGCTCTGAACTTTTTTAGCCTACTAAAACTTCCAACGTACACAGCCTCTCCTGCTCAATCTGGCCAGAGCTCAACACCGAATTGCGAACGTCCAGCGATTGCTCCTACACTAAAGGTGCCAGCCCTGAAAGCTCTTGCTGGTCCTCATCTCCCACTGGTAACCTCTCAAACGAACCACAAACACTTGGCCTCTGAACTTGTTTAGCCTACTAAAACTTCCAACGTACACTCCCTCTCCTGCTCAATCTGGCCAGAGCTCAACACCGACATTGCGAACGTCCAGCGATTGCTCCTACACTAAAGGTGCCAGCCCTGAAAGCTCTTGCTGGTCCACATCTCCACTGTAACCTCTCAAACGAACCACAAACACTTGGGCTCTGAACTTGTTTAGCCTACTAAAACTTCCAACGTACACAGACTCTCCTGCTCAATCTGGCCAAAATTCACCAACGAAATTACGAACGTCCAGGGATTGCTCCTACACTAAAGGTGCCAGCCCTGAAAGCTCTTGCTGGTCCTCATCTCCCACTGGTAACCTCTCAACGAACCACAAACACTTGGGCTCTGAACTTGTTTAGCCTACTAAACTTCCAACGTACACAGCCTCTCCTGCTCAATCTGGCCAGAGCTCAACAGCGAAATGCGAACGGCAGGATTGCTCCTACACTAAAGGTGCCAGCCCTGAAAGCTCTTGCTGGTCCTCATCTCCCACTGGTAACCTCTCAAACGAACCACCAAACACTTGGCCTCTGAACTTGTTTCGCCTACTAAAACTTCCAACGTACACAGCCTCTCCTGCTCAATCTGGCCAGAGCTCAACACCAAAATTGCGAACGTCCAGCGATTGCTCCTACACTAAAGGGGCAAGCCCTGGAAAGCTCTTGCTGGTCCTCATCTCCCACTGTAACCTCTCAAACGAACCACAAACACTTGGCCTCTGAACTTGTTTAGCCTACTAAAACTTCAACGTACACAGACTCTCCTGCTCAATCTGGCCAAAATTCACCAACGAAATTACGAACGTCCAGGGATTGCTCCTACACTAAAGGTGCCAGCCCTGAAAGCTTCTGCTGGTCCTCATCTCCCACTGGTAACCTCTCAAACGAACCACAAACACTTGGGCTCTGAACTTGTTTCGCCTACTAAAACTTCCAACATACAACAGCCTCTCCTGCTCAATCTGGCCAAAATTCACCAACGAAATTGCGAACGTCCAGCGATTGCTCCTACACTAAAGGTGCCAGCCCTGAAAGCTCTTGCTGGTCCTCATCTCCCACTGGTAACCTCTCAACGAACCACAAACACTTGGCCTCTGAACTTGTTTAGCCTACTAAAACTTCCAACGTACACAGCCTCTCCTGATCAATCTGGCCAGAGCTCAACACCGAAATTGCGAACGTCCAGCGATTGATCCTACACTAAAGGGGCCAGCCCTGAAAGCCTCTTGCTGGTCCTCATCTCCCACTGGTAACCTCTCAACGAACCACAAACACTTGGGCTCTGAACTTGTTTTGCCTACTAAAACTTCAACGTACACAGCCTCTCCTGCTCAATCTGGCCAGAGCTCAACACCGACATTGCGAACGTCCAGGGATTGCTCCTACACTAAAGGTGCCAGCCTGAAAGCTCTTGCTGGTCCTCATCTCCCACTGGTAACCTCTCAAACGAACCACAAACACTTGCGCTCTGAACTTGTTTAGCCCTACTAAAACTTCCAACGTACACAGCCTCTCCTGCTCAATCTGGCCAGAGCTCAACACCAAAATTGCGAACGTCCAGCGATTGCTCCTACACTAAAGGTGCCAGCCCTGAAAGCTCTTGCTGGTCCTCATCTCCCACTGGTAACCTCTCAAACGAACCACAACACTTGGCCTCTTGAACTTGTTTAGCCTACTAAACTTCCACGTACACAGCCTCTCCTGCTCAATCTGGTCAGAGCTCACACCAAAATTGCGAACGTCCAGCGATTGCTCCTACACTAAAGGTGCCAGCCCTGAAAGCTCTTGCTGGTCCTCATCTCCCACTGGTAACCTCTCAAACGAACCACAAACACTTGGCCTCTGAACTTGTTTCGCCTACTAAAAACTTCCAACGTACACAGCCTCTCCTGCTCAATCTGGCCAAAATTCACCAACGAAATTGCGAACGTCAGCGATTGCTCCTACACTAAAGGTGCCAGCCCTGAAAGCTCTTGCTGGTCCTCATCTCCCACTGGTAACCTCTCAAACGAACCACAAACACTTGGGCTCTGAACTTGTTTAGCCTACTAAAACTTCCAACGTACACAGCCTCTCCTGCTCAATCTGGCCAGAGCTCAACACCGAAATTGCGAACGTCCAGGGATTGCTCCTACACTAAAGGTAAGCTCTTGCTGGTCCTCATCTCCCACTGGTAACCTCTCAAACGAACCACAAACACTTGGGCTCTGAACTTGTTTAGCCTACTAAAACTTCCAACGTACACAGCCTCTCCTGCTCAATCTGGCCAGAGCTCAACACCGAAATTGCGAACGTCCAGCGATTGCTCCTACACTAAAGGTGCCAGCCCTGAAAGCTCTTGCTGGTCCTCATCTCCCACTGGTAACCTCTCAAACGAACCACAAACACTTGGGCTCTGAACTTGTTTAGCCTACTAAAACTTCCAACGTACACTCCCTCTCCTGCTCAATCTGGCCAGAGCTCAACACCGACATTGCGAACGTCCAGCGATTGCTCCTACACTAAAGGTGCCAGCCCTGAAAGCTCTTGCTGGTCCTCATCTCCCACTGGTAACCTCTCAAACGAACCACAAACACTTGGGCTCTGAACTTGTTTAGCCTACTAAAACTTCCAACGTACACAGACTCTCCTGCTCAATCTGGCCAAAATTCACCAACGAAATTACGAACGTCCAGGGATTGCTCCTACACTAAAGGTGCCAGCCCTGAAAGCTCTTGCTGGTCCTCATCTCCCACTGGTAACCTCTCAAACGAACCACAAACACTTGGGCTCTGAACTTGTTTAGCCTACTAAAACTTCCAACGTACACAGCCTCTCCTGCTCAATCTGGCCAGAGCTCAACACCAAAATTGCGAACGTCCAGCGATTGCTCCTACACTAAAGGTGCCAGCCCTGAAAGCTCTTGCTGGTCCTCATCTCCCACTGGTAACCTCTCAAACGAACCACAAACACTTGGGCTCTGAACTTGTTTAGCCTACTAAAACTTCCAACGTACACAGCCTCTCCTGCTCAATCTGGCCAAAATTCACCAACGAAATTGCGAACGTCCAGGGATTGCTCCTACACTAAAGGTGCCAGCCCTGAAAGCTCTTGCTCGTCCTCATCTCCCACTGGTAACCTCTCAAACGAACCACAAACACTTGGGCTCTGAACTTGTTTAGCCTACTAAAACTTCCAACGTACACAGCCTCTCCTGCTCAATCTGGCCAGAGCTCAACACCGAAATTGCGAACGTCCAGGGATTGCTCCTACACTAAAGGTGCCAGCCCTGAAAGCTCTTGCTGGTCCTCATCTCCCACTGGTAACCTCCCAAACGAACCACAAACACTTGGGCTCTGAACTTGTTTAGCCTACTAAAACTTCCAACGTACACAGCCTCTCCCGCTCAATCTGGCCAGAGCTCAACACCGAAATTGCGAACGTCCAGCGATTGCTCCTACACTAAAGGTGCCAGCCCTGAAAGCTCTTGCTGGTCCTCATCTCCCACTGGTAACCTCTCAAACGAACCACAAACACTTGGGCTCTGAACTTGTTTCGCCTACTAAAACTTCCAACGTACACAGCCTCTCCTGCTCAATCTGCCCAAAATTTACCAACGAAATTGCGAACGTCCAGCGATTGCTCCTACACTAAAGGTGCCAGCCCTGAAAGCTCTTGCTGGTCCTCATCTCCCACTGGTAACCTCTCAAACGAACCACAAACACTTGGCCTCTGAACTTGTTTAGCCTACTAAAACTTCCAACGTACACAGCCTCTCCTGCTCAATCTGGCCAGAGCTCAACACCGAAATTGCGAACGTCCAGTGATTGCTCCTACACTAAAGGTGCCAGCCCTGAAAGCTCTTGCTGGTCCTCATCTCCCACTGGTAACCTCTCAAACGAACCACAAACACTTGGGCTCTGAACTTGTTTCGCCTACTAAAACTTCCAACGTACACAGCCTCTCCTGCTCAATCTGGCCAGAGCTCAACACCAAAATTGCGAACGTCCAGCGATTGCTCCTACACTAAAGGTGCCAGCCCTGAAAGCTCTTGCTGGTCCTCATCTCCCACTGGTAACCTCTCAAACGAACCACAAACACTTGGGCTCTGAACTTGTTTAGCCTACTAAAACTTCCAACGTACACAGCCTCTCCTGCTCAATCTGGCCAGAGCTCAACACCGAAATTGCGAACGTCCAGCGATTGCTCCTACACTAAAAGTGCCAGCCCTGAAAGCTCTTGCTGGTCCTCATCTCCCACTGGTAACCTCTCAAACGAACCACAAACACTTGGGCTCTGAACTTGTTTCGCCTACTAAAACTTCCAACGTACACAGACTCTCCTGCTCAATCTGGCCAGAGCTCAACACCAAAATTGCGAACGTCCAGCGATTGCTCCTACACTAAAGGTGCCAGCCCTGAAAGCTCTTGCTGGTCCTCATCTCCCACTGGTAACCTCTCAAACGAACCACAAACACTTGGGCTCTGAACTTGTTTAGCCTACTAAAACTTCCAACGTACACAGCCTGTCCTGCTCAATCTGGCCAGAGCTCAACACCGAAATTGCGAACGTCCAGCGATTGCTCCTACACTAAAGGTGCCAGCCCTGAAAGCTCTTGCTGGTCCTCATCTCCCACTGGTAACCTCTCAAACGAACCACAAACACTTGGGCTCTGAACTTGTTTAGCCTACTAAAACTTCCAACGTACACAGCCTCTCCTGCTCAATCTGGCCAAAATTCACCAACGAAATTGCGAACGTCCAGGGATTGCTCCTACACTAAAGGTGCCAGCCCTGAAAGCTCTTGCTCGTCCTCATCTCCCACTGGTAACCTCTCAAACGAACCACAAACACTTGGGCTCTGAACTTGTTTAGCCTACTAAAACTTCCAACGTACACAGCCTCTCCTGCTCAATCTGGCCAGAGCTCAACACCGAAATTGCGAACGTCCAGGGATTGCTCCTACACTAAAGGTGCCAGCCCTGAAAGCTCTTGCTGGTCCTCATCTCCCACTGGTAACCTCCCAAACGAACCACAAACACTTGGGCTCTGAACTTGTTTAGCCTACTAAAACTTCCAACGTACACAGCCTCTCCCGCTCAATCTGGCCAGAGCTCAACACCGAAATTGCGAACGTCCAGCGATTGCTCCTACACTAAAGGTGCCAGCCCTGAAAGCTCTTGCTGGTCCTCATCTCCCACTGGTAACCTCTCAAACGAACCACAAACACTTGGGCTCTGAACTTGTTTCGCCTACTAAAACTTCCAACGTACACAGCCTCTCCTGCTCAATCTGCCCAAAATTTACCAACGAAATTGCGAACGTCCAGCGATTGCTCCTACACTAAAGGTGCCAGCCCTGAAAGCTCTTGCTGGTCCTCATCTCCCACTGGTAACCTCTCAAACGAACCACAAACACTTGGCCTCTGAACTTGTTTAGCCTACTAAAACTTCCAACGTACACAGCCTCTCCTGCTCAATCTGGCCAGAGCTCAACACCGAAATTGCGAACGTCCAGTGATTGCTCCTACACTAAAGGTGCCAGCCCTGAAAGCTCTTGCTGGTCCTCATCTCCCACTGGTAACCTCTCAAACGAACCACAAACACTTGGGCTCTGAACTTGTTTAGCCTACTAAAACTTCCAACGTACACAGCCTCTCCTGCTCAATCTGGCCAGAGCTCAACACCAAAATTGCGAACGTCCAGCGATTGCTCCTACACTAAAGGTGCCAGCCCTGAAAGCTCTTGCTGGTCCTCATCTCCCACTGGTAACCTCTCAAACGAACCACAAACACTTGGGCTCTGAACTTGTTTAGCCTACTAAAACTTCCAACGTACACAGCCTCTCCTGCTCAATCTGGCCAGAGCTCAACACCGAAATTGCGAACGTCCAGCGATTGCTCCTACACTAAAAGTGCCAGCCCTGAAAGCTCTTGCTGGTCCTCATCTCCCACTGGTAACCTCTCAAACGAACCACAAACACTTGGCCTCTGAACTTGTTTCGCCTACTAAAACTTCCAACGTACACAGACTCTCCTGCTCAATCTGGCCAGAGCTCAACACCAAAATTGCGAACGTCCAGCGATTGCTCCTACACTAAAGGTGCCAGCCCTGAAAGCTCTTGCTGGTCCTCATCTCCCACTGGTAACCTCTCAAACGAACCACAAACACTTGGGCTCTGAACTTGTTTAGCCTACTAAAACTTCCAACGTACACAGCCTGTCCTGCTCAATCTGGCCAGAGCTCAACACCGAAATTGCGAACGTCCAGCGATTCCTCCTACACTAAAGGTGCCAGCCCTGAAAGCTCTTGCTGGTCCTCATCTCCCACTGGTAACCTCTCAAACGAACCACAAACACTTGGCCTCTGAACTTGTTTCGCCTACTAAAACTTCCAACGTACACAGCCTCTCCTGCTCAATCTGGCCAAAATTCACCAACGAAATTGCGAACGTCCAGCGATTGCTCCTACACTAAAGGTGCCAGCCCTGAAAGCTCTTGCTGGTCCTCATCTCCCACTGGTAACCTCTCAAACGAACCACAAACACTTGGGCTCTGAACTTGTTTAGCCTACTAAAACTTCCAACGTACACAGCCTCTCCTGCTCAATCTGGCCAGAGCTCAACACCGAAATTGCGAACGTCCAGGGATTGCTCCTACACTAAAGGTGCCAGCCCTGAAAGCTCTTGCTGGTCCTCATCTCCCACTGGTAACCTCTCAAACGAACCACAAACACTTGGGCTCTGAACTTGTTTAGCCTACTAAAACTTCCAACGTACACAGCCTCTCCTGCTCAATCTGGCCAGAGCTCAACACCGAAATTGCGAACGTCCAGCGATTGCTCCTACACTAAAGGTGCCAGCCCTGAAAGCTCTTGCTGGTCCTCATCTCCCACTGGTAACCTCTCAAACGAACCACAAACACTTGGGCTCTGAACTTGTTTAGCCTACTAAAACTTCCAACGTACACTCCCTCTCCTGCTCAATCTGGCCAGAGCTCAACACCGACATTGCGAACGTCCAGCGATTGCTCCTACACTAAAGGTGCCAGCCCTGAAAGCTCTTGCTGGTCCTCATCTCCCACTGGTAACCTCTCAAACGAACCACAAACACTTGGGCTCTGAACTTGTTTAGCCTACTAAAACTTCCAACGTACACAGACTCTCCTGCTCAATCTGGCCAAAATTCACCAACGAAATTACGAACGTCCAGGGATTGCTCCTACACTAAAGGTGCCAGCCCTGAAAGCTCTTGCTGGTCCTCATCTCCCACTGGTAACCTCTCAAACGAACCACAAACACTTGGGCTCTGAACTTGTTTAGCCTACTAAAACTTCCAACGTACACAGCCTCTCCTGCTCAATCTGGCCAGAGCTCAACACCAAAATTGCGAACGTCCAGCGATTGCTCCTACACTAAAGGTGCCAGCCCTGAAAGCTCTTGCTGGTCCTCATCTCCCACTGGTAACCTCTCAAACGAACCACAAACACTTGGGCTCTGAACTTGTTTAGCCTACTAAAACTTCCAACGTACACAGCCTCTCCTGCTCAATCTGGCCAAAATTCACCAACGAAATTGCGAACGTCCAGGGATTGCTCCTACACTAAAGGTGCCAGCCCTGAAAGCTCTTGCTCGTCCTCATCTCCCACTGGTAACCTCTCAAACGAACCACAAACACTTGGGCTCTGAACTTGTTTAGCCTACTAAAACTTCCAACGTACACAGCCTCTCCTGCTCAATCTGGCCAGAGCTCAACACCGAAATTGCGAACGTCCAGGGATTGCTCCTACACTAAAGGTGCCAGCCCTGAAAGCTCTTGCTGGTCCTCATCTCCCACTGGTAACCTCCCAAACGAACCACAAACACTTGGGCTCTGAACTTGTTTAGCCTACTAAAACTTCCAACGTACACAGCCTCTCCCGCTCAATCTGGCCAGAGCTCAACACCGAAATTGCGAACGTCCAGCGATTGCTCCTACACTAAAGGTGCCAGCCCTGAAAGCTCTTGCTGGTCCTCATCTCCCACTGGTAACCTCTCAAACGAACCACAAACACTTGGGCTCTGAACTTGTTTCGCCTACTAAAACTTCCAACGTACACAGCCTCTCCTGCTCAATCTGCCCAAAATTTACCAACGAAATTGCGAACGTCCAGCGATTGCTCCTACACTAAAGGTGCCAGCCCTGAAAGCTCTTGCTGGTCCTCATCTCCCACTGGTAACCTCTCAAACGAACCACAAACACTTGGCCTCTGAACTTGTTTAGCCTACTAAAACTTCCAACGTACACAGCCTCTCCTGCTCAATCTGGCCAGAGCTCAACACCGAAATTGCGAACGTCCAGTGATTGCTCCTACACTAAAGGTGCCAGCCCTGAAAGCTCTTGCTGGTCCTCATCTCCCACTGGTAACCTCTCAAACGAACCACAAACACTTGGGCTCTGAACTTGTTTCGCCTACTAAAACTTCCAACGTACACAGCCTCTCCTGCTCAATCTGGCCAGAGCTCAACACCAAAATTGCGAACGTCCAGCGATTGCTCCTACACTAAAGGTGCCAGCCCTGAAAGCTCTTGCTGGTCCTCATCTCCCACTGGTAACCTCTCAAACGAACCACAAACACTTGGGCTCTGAACTTGTTTAGCCTACTAAAACTTCCAACGTACACAGCCTCTCCTGCTCAATCTGGCCAGAGCTCAACACCGAAATTGCGAACGTCCAGCGATTGCTCCTACACTAAAAGTGCCAGCCCTGAAAGCTCTTGCTGGTCCTCATCTCCCACTGGTAACCTCTCAAACGAACCACAAACACTTGGGCTCTGAACTTGTTTCGCCTACTAAAACTTCCAACGTACACAGACTCTCCTGCTCAATCTGGCCAGAGCTCAACACCAAAATTGCGAACGTCCAGCGATTGCTCCTACACTAAAGGTGCCAGCCCTGAAAGCTCTTGCTGGTCCTCATCTCCCACTGGTAACCTCTCAAACGAACCACAAACACTTGGGCTCTGAACTTGTTTAGCCTACTAAAACTTCCAACGTACACAGCCTGTCCTGCTCAATCTGGCCAGAGCTCAACACCGAAATTGCGAACGTCCAGCGATTGCTCCTACACTAAAGGTGCCAGCCCTGAAAGCTCTTGCTGGTCCTCATCTCCCACTGGTAACCTCTCAAACGAACCACAAACACTTGGGCTCTGAACTTGTTTAGCCTACTAAAACTTCCAACGTACACAGCCTCTCCTGCTCAATCTGGCCAAAATTCACCAACGAAATTGCGAACGTCCAGGGATTGCTCCTACACTAAAGGTGCCAGCCCTGAAAGCTCTTGCTCGTCCTCATCTCCCACTGGTAACCTCTCAAACGAACCACAAACACTTGGGCTCTGAACTTGTTTAGCCTACTAAAACTTCCAACGTACACAGCCTCTCCTGCTCAATCTGGCCAGAGCTCAACACCGAAATTGCGAACGTCCAGGGATTGCTCCTACACTAAAGGTGCCAGCCCTGAAAGCTCTTGCTGGTCCTCATCTCCCACTGGTAACCTCCCAAACGAACCACAAACACTTGGGCTCTGAACTTGTTTAGCCTACTAAAACTTCCAACGTACACAGCCTCTCCCGCTCAATCTGGCCAGAGCTCAACACCGAAATTGCGAACGTCCAGCGATTGCTCCTACACTAAAGGTGCCAGCCCTGAAAGCTCTTGCTGGTCCTCATCTCCCACTGGTAACCTCTCAAACGAACCACAAACACTTGGGCTCTGAACTTGTTTCGCCTACTAAAACTTCCAACGTACACAGCCTCTCCTGCTCAATCTGCCCAAAATTTACCAACGAAATTGCGAACGTCCAGCGATTGCTCCTACACTAAAGGTGCCAGCCCTGAAAGCTCTTGCTGGTCCTCATCTCCCACTGGTAACCTCTCAAACGAACCACAAACACTTGGCCTCTGAACTTGTTTAGCCTACTAAAACTTCCAACGTACACAGCCTCTCCTGCTCAATCTGGCCAGAGCTCAACACCGAAATTGCGAACGTCCAGTGATTGCTCCTACACTAAAGGTGCCAGCCCTGAAAGCTCTTGCTGGTCCTCATCTCCCACTGGTAACCTCTCAAACGAACCACAAACACTTGGGCTCTGAACTTGTTTAGCCTACTAAAACTTCCAACGTACACAGCCTCTCCTGCTCAATCTGGCCAGAGCTCAACACCAAAATTGCGAACGTCCAGCGATTGCTCCTACACTAAAGGTGCCAGCCCTGAAAGCTCTTGCTGGTCCTCATCTCCCACTGGTAACCTCTCAAACGAACCACAAACACTTGGGCTCTGAACTTGTTTAGCCTACTAAAACTTCCAACGTACACAGCCTCTCCTGCTCAATCTGGCCAGAGCTCAACACCGAAATTGCGAACGTCCAGCGATTGCTCCTACACTAAAAGTGCCAGCCCTGAAAGCTCTTGCTGGTCCTCATCTCCCACTGGTAACCTCTCAAACGAACCACAAACACTTGGCCTCTGAACTTGTTTCGCCTACTAAAACTTCCAACGTACACAGACTCTCCTGCTCAATCTGGCCAGAGCTCAACACCAAAATTGCGAACGTCCAGCGATTGCTCCTACACTAAAGGTGCCAGCCCTGAAAGCTCTTGCTGGTCCTCATCTCCCACTGGTAACCTCTCAAACGAACCACAAACACTTGGGCTCTGAACTTGTTTAGCCTACTAAAACTTCCAACGTACACAGCCTGTCCTGCTCAATCTGGCCAGAGCTCAACACCGAAATTGCGAACGTCCAGCGATTCCTCCTACACTAAAGGTGCCAGCCCTGAAAGCTCTTGCTGGTCCTCATCTCCCACTGGTAACCTCTCAAACGAACCACAAACACTTGGCCTCTGAACTTGTTTAGCCTACTAAAACTTCCAACGTACACAGCCTCTCCTGCTCAATCTGGCCAAAATTCACAAACGAAATTGCGAACGTCCAGGGATTGCTCCTACACTAAAGGTGCCAGCCCTGAAAGCTCTTGCTCGTCCTCATCTCCCACTGGTAACCTCTCAAACGAACCACAAACACTTGGGCTCTGAACTTGTTTAGCCTACTAAAACTTCCAACGTACACAGCCTCTCCTGCTCAATCTGGCCAGAGCTCAACACCGAAATTGCGAACGTCCAGGGATTGCTCCTACACTAAAGGTGCCAGCCCTGCAAGCTCTTGCTGGTCCTCATCTCCCACTGGTAACCTCTCAAACGAACCACAAACACTTGGGCTCTGAACTTGTTTAGCCTACTAAAACTTCCAACGTACACAGCCTCTCCCGCTCAATCTGGCCAGAGCTCAACACCGAAATTGCGAACGTCCAGCGATTGCTCCTACACTAAAGGTGCCAGCCCTGAAAGCTCTTGCTGGTCCTCATCTCCCACTGGTAACCTCTCAAACGAACCACAAACACTTGGGCTCTGAACTTGTTTAGCCTACTAAAACTTCCAACGTACACAGCCTCTCCTGCTCAATCTGGCCAGAGCTCAACACCGAAATTGCGAACGTCCAGCGATTGCTCCTACACTAAAGGTGCCAGCCCTGAAAGCTCTTGCTGGTCCTCATCTCCCACTGGTAACCTCTCAAACGAACCACAAACACTTGGGCTCTGAACTTGTTTCACCTACTAAAACTTCCAACGTACACAGCCTCTCCTGCTCAATCTGGCCAGAGCTCAACACCAAAATTGCGAACGTCCAGCGATTGCTCCTACACTAAAGGTGCCAGCCCTGAAAGCTCTTGCTGGTCCTCATCTCCCACTGGTAACCTCTCAAACGAACCACAAACACTTGGGCTCTGAACTTGTTTAGCCTACTAAAACTTCCAACGTACACAGCCTCTCCTGCTCAATCTGGCCAGAGCTCAACACCAAAATTGCGAACGTCCAGCGATTGCTCCTACACTAAAGGTGCCAGCCCTGAAAGCTCTTGCTGGTCCTCATCTCCCACTGGTAACCTCTCAAACGAACCACAAACACTTGGGCTCTGAACTTGTTTCGCCTACTAAAACTTCCAACGTACACAGCCTCTCCTGCTCAATCTGGCCAAAATTCACCAACGAAATTGCGAACGTCCAGGGATTGCTCCTACACTAAAGGTGCCAGCCCTGAAAGCTCTTGCTGGTCCTCATCTCCCACTGGTAACCTCTCAAACGAACCACAAACACTTGGGCTCTGAACTTGTTTAGCCTACTAAAACTTCCAACGTACACAGCCTCTCCTGCTCAATCTGGCCAGAGCTCAACACCGAAATTGCGAACGTCCAGCGATTGCTCCTACACTAAAGGTGCCAGCCCTGAAAGCTCTTGCTGGTCCTCATCTCCCACTGGTAACCTCTCAAACGAACCACAAACACTTGGGCTCTGAACTTGTTTAGCCTACTAAAACTTCCAACGTACACAGCCTCTCCTGCTCAATCTGGCCAAAATTCACCAACGAAATTGCGAACGTCCAGCGATTGCTCCTACACTAAAGGTGCCAGCCCTGAAAGCTCTTGCTGGTCCTCATCTCCCACTGGTAACCTCTCAAACGAACCACAAACACTTGGGCTCTGAACTTGTTTAGCCTACTAAAACTTCCAACGTACACAGACTCTCCTGCTCAATCTGGCCAAAATTCACCAACGAAATTACGAACGTCCAGGGATTGCTCCTACACTAAAGGTGCCAGCCCTGAAAGCTCTTGCTGGTCCTCATCTCCCACTGGTAACCTCTCAAACGAACCACAAACACTTGGGCTCTGAACTTGTTTAGCCTACTAAAACTTCCAACGTACACAGCCTCTCCTGCTCAATCTGGCCAGAGCTCAACAGCGAAATTGCGAACGGCCAGGGATTGCTCCTACACTAAAGGTGCCAGCCCTGAAAGCTCTTGCTGGTCCTCATCTCCCACTGGTAACCTCTCAAACGAACCACAAACACTTGGGCCTCTGAACTTGTTTCGCCTACTAAAACTTCAACGTACACAGCCTCTCCTGCTCAATCTGGCAGAGCTCAACACCAAAATTGCGAACGTCCAGCGATTGCTCCTACACTAAAGGGCAAGCCCTGAAAGCTCTTGCTGGTCCTCATCTCCCACTGGTAACCTCTCAAACGAACCACAAACACTTGGCCTCTGAACTTGTTTAGCCTACTAAACTTCCAACGTACACAGACTCTCCTGCTCAATCTGGCCAAAATTCACCAACGAAATTACGAACGTCCAGGGATTGCTCCTACACTAAAGGTGCAGCCTGAAAGCTCTTGCTGGTCCTCATCTCCCACTGGTAACCTCTCAAAACGAACCACAAACACTTGGGCTCTGAACTTGTTTAGCCTACTAAAACTTCCAACGTACACAGCCTCTCCTGCTCAATCTGGCCAGAGCTCAACACCGAAATTGCGAACGTCCAGCGATTGCTCCTACACTAAAGGTGCCAGCCCTGAAAGCTCTTGCTGGTCCTCATCTCCCACTGGTAACCTCTCAAACGAACCACAAACACTTGGGCTCTCAACTTGTTTAGCCTACTAAAACTTCCAACGTACACAGCCTGTCCTGCTCAATCTGGCCAGAGCTCAACACCGAAATTGCGAACGTCCAGCGATTGCTCCTACACTAAAGGTGCCAGCCCTGAAAGCTCTTGCTGGTCCTCATCTCCCACTGGTAACCTCTCAAACGAACCACAAACACTTGGGCTCTGAACTTGTTTAGCCTACTAAAACTTCCAACGTACACAGCCTCTCCTGCTCAATCTGGCCAAAATTCACCAACGAAATTGCGAACGTCCAGGGATTGCTCCTACACTAAAGGTGCCAGCCCTGAAAGCTCTTGCTGGTCCTCATCTCCCACTGGTAACCTCTCAAACGAACCACAAACACTTGGGCTCTGAACTTGTTTAGCCTACTAAAACTTCCAACGTACACAGCCTCTCCTGCTCAATCTGGCCAGAGCTCAACACCGAAATTGCGAACGTCCAGCGATTGCTCCTACACTAAAGGTGCCAGCCCTGAAAGCTCTTGCTGGTCCTCATCTCCCACTGGTAACCTCTCAAACGAACCACAAACACTTGGGCTCTGAACTTGTTTAGCCTACTAAAACTTCCAACGTACACAGCCTCTCCCGCTCAATCTGGCCAAAATTCACCAATGAAATTGCGAACGTCCAGGGATTGCTCCTACACTAAAGGTGCCAGCCCTGAAAGCTCTTGCTGGTCCTCATCTCCCACTGGTAACCTCTCAAACGAACCACAAACACTTGGGCTCTGAACTTGTTTCGCTTACTAAAACTTCCAACGTACACAGCCTCTCCTGCTCAATCTGGCCAGAGCTCAACACCGAAATTGCGAACGTCCAGCGATTGCTCCTACACTAAAGGTGCCAGCCCTGAAAGCTCTTGCTGGTCCTCATCTCCCACTGGTAACCTCTCAAATGAACCACAAACACTTGGGCTCTGAACTTGTTTAGCCTACTAAAACTTTCAACGTACACAGCCTCTCCTGCTCAATCTGGCCAGAGCTCAACACCGAATTGCGAACGTCCAGCGATTGCTCCTACACTAAAGGTGCCAGCTCTGAAAGCTCTTGCTGGTCCTCATCTCCCACTGGTAACCTCTCAAACGAACCCACAAACACTTGCGCTCTGAACTTGTTTAGCCTACTAAAACTTCCAACGTACACAGCCTCTCCTGCTCAATCTGGCCAGAGCTCAACACCGAAATTGCGAACGTCCAGCGATTGCTCCTACACTAAAGGTGCCAGCCCTGAAAGCTCTTGCTGGTCCTCATCTCCCACTGGTAACCTCTCAAACGAACCACAAACACTTGGGCTCTGAACTTGTTTAGCCTACTAAAACTTCCAACGTACACAGCCACTCCCTGCTCAATCTGGCCAGAGCTCAACACCGAAATTGCGAACGTCCAGCGATTGCTCCTACACTAAAGGTGCCAGCCCTGAAAGCTCTTGCTGATCCTCATCTCCCACTGGTAACCTCTCAAACGAACCACAAACACTTGGGCTCTGAACTTGTTTAGCCTACTAAAACTTCCAACGTACACAGCCTCTCCTGCTCAATCTGGCCAGAGCTCAACACCGAAATTGCAAACGTCCAGGGATTGCTCCTACACTAAAGGTGCCAGCCCTGAAAGCTCTTGCTGGTCCTCATCTCCCACTGGTAACCTCTCAAACGAACCACAAACACTTGGGCTCTGAACTTGTTTAGCCTACTAAAACTTCCAACGTACACAGCCTCTCCTGCTCAATCTGGCCAGAGCTCAACACCGAAATTGCGAACGTCCAGCGATTGCTCCTACACTAAAGGTGCCAGCCCTGAAAGCTCTTGCTGGTCCTCATCTCCCACTGGTAACCTCTCAAACGAACCACAAACACTTGGGCTCTGAACTTGTTTAGCCTACTAAAACTTCCAACGTACACAGCCTCTCCTGCTCAATCTGGCCAGAGCTCAACACCGAAATTGCGAACGTCCAGGGATTGCTCCTACACTAAAGGTGCCAGCCCTGAAAGCTCTTGCTGGTCCTCATCTCCCACTGGTAACCTCTCAAACGAACCACAAACACTTGGGCTCTGAACTTGTTTCGCCTACTAAAACTTCCAACGTACACAGCCTCTCCTGCTCAATCTGGCCAGAGCTCACACCGACATTGCGAACGTCCAGCGATTGCTCCTACACTAAAGGTGCCAGCCCTGAAAGCTCTTGCTGGTCCTCATCTCCCACTGGTAACCTCTCAAACGAACCACAAACACTTGGCCTCTGAACTTGTTTAGCCTACTAAAACTTCCAACGTACACAGCCTCTCCTGCTCAATCTGGCCAGAGCTCAACACCGAAATTGCGAACGTCCAGGGATTGCTCCTACACTAAAGGTGCCAGCTCTGAAAGCTCTTGCTGGTCCTCATCTCCCACTGGTAACCTCTCAAACGAACCACAAACACTTGCGCTCTGAACTTGTTTAGCCTACTAAAACTTCCAACGTACACAGCCTCTCCTGCTCAATCTGGCCAGAGCTCAACACCGACATTGCAAACGTCCAGGGATTGCTCCTACACTAAAGGTGCCAGCCCTGAAAGCTCTTGCTGGTCCTCATCTCCCACTGGTAACCTCTCAAACGAACCACAAACACTTGGGCTCTGAACTTGTTTAGCCTACTAAAACTTCCAACGTACACAGCCTCTCCTGCTCAATCTGGCCAGAGCTCAACACCGAAATTGCGAACGTCCAGCGATTGCTCCTACACTAAAGGTGCCAGCCCTGAAAGCTCTTGCTGGTCCTCATCTCCCACTGGTAACCTCTCAAACGAACCACAAACACTTGGGCTCTGAACTTGTTTAGCCTACTAAAACTTCCAACGTACACAGCCTCTCCTGCTCAATCTGGCCAGAGCTCAACACCGAAATTGCGAACGTCCAGGGATTGCTCCTACACTAAAGGTGCCAGCCCTGAAAGCTCTTGCTGGTCCTCATCTCCCACTGGTAACCTCTCAAACGAACCACAAACACTTGGGCTCTGAACTTGTTTCGCCTACTAAAACTTCCAACGTACACAGCCTCTCCTGCTCAATCTGGCCAGAGCTCAACACCGACATTGCGAACGTCCAGCGATTGCTCCTACACTAAAGGTGCCAGCCCTGAAAGCTCTTGCTGGTCCTCATCTCCCACTGGTAACCTCTCAAACGAACCACAAACACTTGGCCTCTGAACTTGTTTAGCCTACTAAAACTTCCAACGTACACAGCCTCTCCTGCTCAATCTGGCCAGAGCTCAACACCGAAATTGCGAACGTCCAGGGATTGCTCCTACACTAAAGGTGCCAGCTCTGAAAGCTCTTGCTGGTCCTCATCTCCCACTGGTAACCTCTCAAACGAACCACAAACACTTGCGCTCTGAACTTGTTTAGCCTACTAAAACTTCCAACGTACACAGCCTCTCCTGCTCAATCTGGCCAGAGCTCAACACCGACATTGCGAACGTCCAGCGATTGCTCCTACACTAAAGGTGCCAGCCCTGAAAGCTCTTGCTGGTCCTCATCTCCCACTGGTAACCTCTCAAACGAACCACAAACACTTGGGCTCTGAACTTGTTTAGCCTACTAAAACTTCCAACGTACACAGCCTCTCCTGCTCAATCTGGCCAGAGCTCAACACCGAAATTGCGAACGTCCAGCGATTGCTCCTACACTAAAGGTGCCAGCCCTGAAAGCTCTTGCTGGTCCTCATCTCCCACTGGTAACCTCTCAAACGAACCACAAACACTTGGGCTCTGAACTTGTTTAGCCTACTAAAACTTCCAACGTACACAGCCTCTCCTGCTCAATCTGGCCAGAGCTCAACACCGAAATTGCGAACGTCCAGCGATTGCTCCTACACTAAAGGTGCCAGCCCTGAAAGCTCTTGCTGGTCCTCATCTCCCACTGGTAACCTCTCAAACGAACCACAAACACTTGGGCTCTGAACTTGTTTCGCCTACTAAAACTTCCAACGTACACAGCCTCTCCTGCTCAATCTGGCCAGAGCTCAACACCAAAATTGCGAACGTCCAGCGATTGCTCCTACACTAAAGGTGCCAGCCCTGAAAGCTCTTGCTGGTCCTCATCTCCCACTGGTAACCTCTCAAACGAACCACAAACACTTGGGCTCTGAACTTGTTTAGCCTACTAAAACTTCCAACATACACAGCCTCTCCTGCTCAATCTGGCCAAAATTCACCAACGAAATTGCGAACGTCCAGCGATTGCTCCTACACTAAAGGTGCCAGCCCTGAAAGCTCTTGCTGGTCCTCATCTCCCACTGGTAACCTCTCAAACGAACCACAAACACTTGGGCTCTGAACTTGTTTAGCCTACTAAAACTTCCAACGTACACAGCCTCTCCTGCTCAATCAGGCCAGAGCTCAACACCGAAATTGTGAAGGTCCAGCGATTGATCCTACACTAAAGGGGCCAGCCCTGAAAGCTCTTGCTGGTCCTCATCTCCCACTGGTAACCTCTCAAACGAACCACAAACACTTGGGCTCTGAACTTGTTTCGCCTACTAAAACTTCCAACGTACACAGCCTCTCCTGCTCAATCTGGCCAAAATTCACCAACGAAATTGCGAACGTCCAGCGATTGCTCCTACACTAAAGGTGCCAGCCCTGAAAGCTCTTGCTGGTCCTCATCTCCCACGGGTAACCTCTCAAACGAACCACAAACACTTGGGCTCTGAACTTGTTTAGCCTACTAAAACTTCCAATGTACACAGCCTCTCCTGCTCAATCTGGCCAGAGCTCAACACCGAAATTGCGAACGTCCAGGGATTGCTCCTACACTAAAGGTGCCAGCCCTGAAAGCTCTTGCTGGTCCTCATCTCCCACTGGTAACCTCTCAAACGAACCACAAACACTTGGGCTCTGAACTTGTTTAGCCTACTAAAACTTCCAACGTACACAGCCCCTCCTGCTCAATCTGGCCAGAGCTCAACACCGAAATTGCGAACGTCCAGCGATTGCTCCTACACTAAAGGTGCCAGCCCTGAAAGCTCTTGCTGGTCCTCATCTCCCACTGGTAACCTCTCAAACGAACCACAAACACTTGGGCTCTGAACTTGTTTAGCCTACTAAAACTTCCAACGTACACAGCCTCTCCTGCTCAATCTGGCCAAAATTCACCAACGAAATTGCGAACGTCCAGGGATTGCTCCTACACTAAAGGTGCCAGCCCTGAAAGCTCTTGCTCGTCCTCATCTCCCACTGGTAACCTCTCAAACGAACCACAAACACTTGGGCTCTGAACTTGTTTAGCCTACTAAAACTTCCAACGTACACAGCCTCTCCTGCTCAATCTGGCCAGAGCTCAACACCGAAATTGCGAACGTCCAGGGATTGCTCCTACACTAAAGGTGCCAGCCCTGAAAGCTCTTGCTGGTCCTCATCTCCCACTGGTAACCTCTCAAACGAACCACAAACACTTGGGCTCTGAACTTGTTTAGCCTACTAAAACTTCCAACGTACACAGCCTCTCCCGCTCAATCTGGCCAGAGCTCAACACCGAAATTGCGAACGTCCAGCGATTGCTCCTACACTAAAGGTGCCAGCCCTGAAAGCTCTTGCTGGTCCTCATCTCCCACTGGTAACCTCTCAAACGAACCACAAACACTTGGGCTCTGAACTTGTTTCGCCTACTAAAACTTCCAACGTACACAGCCTCTCCTGCTCAATCTGCCCAAAATTCACCAACGAAATTGCAAACGTCCAGCGATTGCTCCTACACTAAAGGTGCCAGCCCTGAAAGCTCTTGCTGGTCCTCATCTCCCACTGGTAACCTCTCAAACGAACCACAAACACTTGGCCTCTGAACTTGTTTAGCCTACTAAAACTTCCAACGTACACAGCCTCTCCTGCTCAATCTGGCCAGAGCTCAACACCGAAATTGCGAACGTCCAGCGATTGCTCCTACACTAAAGGTGCCAGCCCTGAAAGCTCTTGCTGGTCCTCATCTCCCACTGGTAACCTCTCAAACGAACCACAAACACTTGGCCTCTGAACTTGTTTCGCCTACTAAAACTTCCAACGTACACAGCCTCTCCTGCTCAATCTGGCCAGAGCTCAACACCAAAATTGCGAACGTCCAGCGATTGCTCCTACACTAAAGGTGCCAGCCCTGAAAGCTCTTGCTGGTCCTCATCTCCCACTGGTAACCTCTCAAACGAACCACAAACACTTGGGCTCTGAACTTGTTTAGCCTACTAAAACTTCCAACGTACACAGCCTCTCCTGCTCAATCTGGCCAGAGCTCAACACCGAAATTGCGAACGTCCAGCGATTGCTCCTACACTAAAGGTGCCAGCCCTGAAAGCTCTTGCTGGTCCTCATCTCCCACTGGTAACCTCTCAAACGAACCACAAACACTTGGGCTCTGAACTTGTTTCGCCTACTAAAACTTCCAACGTACACAGACTCTCCTGCTCAATCTGGCCAGAGCTCAACACCAAAATTGCGAACGTCCAGCGATTGCTCCTACACTAAAGGTGCCAGCCCTGAAAGCTCTTGCTGGTCCTCATCTCCCACTGGTAACCTCTCAAACAAACCACAAACACTTGCGCTCTGAACTTGTTTAGCCTACTAAAACTTCCAACGTACACAGCCTCTCCTGCTCAATCTGGCCAGAGCTCAACACCGAAATTGCGAACATCCAGCGATTGCTCCTACACTAAAGGTGCCAGCCCTGAAAGCTCTTGCTGGTCCTCATCTCCCACTGGTAACCTCTCAAACGAACCACAAACACTTGGGCTCTGAACTTGTTTAGCCTACTAAAACTTCCAACGTACACAGCCTCTCCTGCTCAATCTGGCCAAAATTCACCAACGAAATTGCGAACGTCCAGGGATTGCTCCTACACTAAAGGTGCCAGCCCTGAAAGCTCTTGCTCGTCCTCATCTCCCACTGGTAACCTCTCAAACGAACCACAAACACTTGGGCTCTGAACTTGTTTAGCCTACTAAAACTTCCAACGTACACAGCCTCTCCCGCTCAATCTGGCCAGAGCTCAACACCGAAATTGCGAACGTCCAGCGATTGCTCCTACACTAAAGGTGCCAGCCCTGAAAGCTCTTGCTGGTCCTCATCTCCCACTGGTAACCTCTCAAACGAACCACAAACACTTGGGCTCTGAACTTGTTTCGCCTACTAAAACTTCCAACGTACACAGCCTCTCCTGCTCAATCTGCCCAAAATTCACCAACGAAATTGCAAACGTCCAGCGATTGCTCCTACACTAAAGGTGCCAGCCCTGAAAGCTCTTGCTGGTCCTCATCTCCCACTGGTAACCTCTCAAACGAACCACAAACACTTGGCCTCTGAACTTGTTTAGCCTACTAAAACTTCCAACGTACACAGCCTCTCCTGCTCAATCTGGCCAGAGCTCAACACCGAAATTGCGAACGTCCAGCGATTGCTCCTACACTAAAGGTGCCAGCCCTGAAAGCTCTTGCTGGTCCTCATCTCCCACTGGTAACCTCTCAAACGAACCACAAACACTTGGGCTCTGAACTTGTTTCGCCTACTAAAACTTCCAACGTACACAGCCTCTCCTGCTCAATCTGGCCAGAGCTCAACACCAAAATTGCGAACGTCCAGCGATTGCTCCTACACTAAAGGTGCCAGCCCTGAAAGCTCTTGCTGGTCCTCATCTCCCACTGGTAACCTCTCAAACGAACCACAAACACTTGGGCTCTGAACTTGTTTAGCCTACTAAAACTTCCAACGTACACAGCCTCTCCTGCTCAATCTGGCCAGAGCTCAACACCGAAATTGCGAACGTCCAGCGATTGCTCCTACACTAAAGGTGCCAGCCCTGAAAGCTCTTGCTGGTCCTCATCTCCCACTGGTAACCTCTCAAACGAACCACAAACACTTGGGCTCTGAACTTGTTTCGCCTACTAAAACTTCCAACGTACACAGACTCTCCTGCTCAATCTGGCCAGAGCTCAACACCAAAATTGCGAACGTCCAGCGATTGCTCCTACACTAAAGGTGCCAGCCCTGAAAGCTCTTGCTGGTCCTCATCTCCCACTGGTAACCTCTCAAACAAACCACAAACACTTGCGCTCTGAACTTGTTTAGCCTACTAAAACTTCCAACGTACACAGCCTCTCCTGCTCAATCTGGCCAGAGCTCAACACCGAAATTGCGAACGTCCAGCGATTGCTCCTACACTAAAGGTGCCAGCCCTGAAAGCTCTTGCTGGTCCTCATCTCCCACTGGTAACCTCTCAAACGAACCACAAACACTTGGGCTCTGAACTTGTTTAGCCTACTAAAACTTCCAACGTACACAGCCTCTCCTGCTCAATCTGGCCAAAATTCACCAACGAAATTGCGAACGTCCAGGGATTGCTCCTACACTAAAGGTGCCAGCCCTGAAAGCTCTTGCTCGTCCTCATCTCCCACTGGTAACCTCTCAAACGAACCACAAACACTTGGGCTCTGAACTTGTTTAGCCTACTAAAACTTCCAACGTACACAGCCTCTCCTGCTCAATCTGGCCAGAGCTCAACACCGAAATTGCGAACGTCCAGGGATTGCTCCTACACTAAAGGTGCCAGCCCTGAAAGCTCTTGCTGGTCCTCATCTCCCACTGGTAACCTCCCAAACGAACCACAAACACTTGGCCTCTGAACTTGTTTAGCCTACTAAAACTTCCAACGTACACAGCCTCTCCCGCTCAATCTGGCCAGAGCTCAACACCGAAATTGCGAACGTCCAGCGATTGCTCCTACACTAAAGGTGCCAGCCCTGAAAGCTCTTGCTGGTCCTCATCTCCCACTGGTAACCTCTCAAACGAACCACAAACACTTGGGCTCTGAACTTGTTTAGCCTACTAAAACTTCCAACGTACACAGCCTCTCCTGCTCAATCTGGCCAAAATTCACCAACGAAATTGCGAACGTCCAGCGATTGCTCCTACACTAAAGGTGCCAGCCCTGAAAGCTCTTGCTGGTCCTCATCTCCCACTGGTAACCTCTCAAACGAACCACAAACACTTGGGCTCTCAACTTGTTTAGCCTACTAAAACTTCCAACGTACACAGCCTCTCCTGCTCAATCTGGCCAGAGCTCAACACCGAAATTGCGAACGTCCAGCGATTGCTCCTACACTAAAGGTGCCAGCCCTGAAAGCTCTTGCTGGTCCTCATCTCCCACTGGTAACCTCTCAAACGAACCACAAACACTTGGGCTCTGAACTTGTTTCACCTACTAAAACTTCCAACGTACACAGCCTCTCCTGCTCAATCTGGCCAGAGCTCAACACCAAAATTGCGAACGTCCAGGGATTGCTCCTACACTAAAGGTGCCAGCCCTGAAAGCTCTTGCTGGTCCTCATCTCCCACTGGTAACCTCTCAAACGAACCACAAACACTTGGCCTCTGAACTTGTTTAGCCTACTAAAACTTCCAACGTACACAGACTCTCCTGCTCAATCTGGCCAGAGCTCAACACCAAAATTGCGAACGTCCAGCGATTGCTCCTACACTAAAGGTGCCAGCCCTGAAAGCTCTTGCTGGTCCTCATCTCCACTGGTAACCTCTCAAACGAACCACAAACACTTGGGCTCTGAACTTGTTTAGCCTACTAAAACTTCCAACGTACACAGCCTCTCCTGCTCAATCTGGTCAGAGCTCAAAACCAAAATTGCAAACGTCCAGCGATTGCTCCTACACTAAAGGTGCCAGCCCTGAAAGCTCTTGCTGGTCCTCATCTCCCACTGGTAACCTCTCAAACGAACCACAAACACTTGGGCTCTGAACTTGTTTCGCCTACTAAAACTTCCAACGTACACAGCCTCTCCTGCTCAATCTGGCCAAAATTCACCAACGAAATTGCGAACGTCCAGGGATTGCTCCTACACTAAAGGTGCCAGCCCTGAAAGCTCTTGCTGGTCCTCATCTCCCACTGGTAACCTCTCAAACGAACCACAAACACTTGGGCTCTGAACTTGTTTAGCCTACTAAAACTTCCAACGTACACAGCCTCTCCTGCTCAATCTGGCCAGAGCTCAACACCAAAATTGCGAACGTCCAGCGATTGCTCCTACACTAAAGGTGCCAGCCCTGAAAGCTCTTGCTGGTCCTCATCTCCACTGGTAACCTCTCAAACGAACCACAAACACTTGGGCTCTGAACTTGTTTAGCCTACTAAAACTTCCAACGTACACAGCCTCTCCTGCTCAATCTGGCCAGAGCTCAACACCGAAATTGCGAACGTCCAGGGATTGCTCCTACACTAAAGGTGCCAGCCCTGAAAGCTCTTGCTGGTCCTCATCTCCCACTGGTAACCTCCCAAACGAACCACAAACACTTGGGCTCTGAACTTGTTTAGCCTACTAAAACTTCCAACGTACACAGCCTCTCCGCTCAATCTGGCCAAAATTCACCAACGAAATTGCGAACGTCCAGGGATTGCTCCTACACTAAAGGTGCCAGCCCTGAAAGCTCTTGCTGGTCCTCATCTCCCACTGGTAACCTCTCAAACGAACCACAAACACTTGGGCTCTCAACTTGTTTAGCCTACTAAAACTTCCAACGTACACAGCCTCTCCTGCTCAATCTGGCCAGAGCTCAACACCGAAATTGCGAACGTCCAGCGATTGCTCCTACACTAAAGGTGCCAGCCCTGAAAGCTCTTGCTGGTCCTCATCTCCCACTGGTAACCTCTCAAACGAACCACAAACACTTGGGCTCTGAACTTGTTTCGCCTACTAAAACTTCCAACGTACACAGCCTCTCCTGCTCAATCTGGCCAGAGCTCAACACCAAAATTGCGAACGTCCAGCGATTGCTCCTACACTAAAGGTGCCAGCCCTGAAAGCTCTTGCTGGTCCTCATCTCCCACTGGTAACCTCTCAAACGAACCACAAACACTTGGGCTCTGAACTTGTTTAGCCTACTAAAACTTCCAACGTACACAGACTCTCCTGCTCAATCTGGCCAGAGCTCAACACCAAAATTGCGAACGTCCAGCGATTGCTCCTACACTAAAGGTGCCAGCCCTGAAAGCTCTTGCTGGTCCTCATCTCCCACTGGTAACCTCTCAAACGAACCACAAACACTTGGCCTCTGAACTTGTTTAGCCTACTAAAACTTCCAACGTACACAGCCTCTCCTGCTCAATCTGGTCAGAGCTCAAAACCAAAATTGCAAACGTCCAGCGATTGCTCCTACACTAAAGGTGCCAGCCCTGAAAGCTCTTGCTGGTCCTCATCTCCCACTGGTAACCTCTCAAACGAACCACAAACACTTGGGCTCTGAACTTGTTTCGCCTACTAAAACTTCCAACGTACACAGCCTCTCCTGCTCAATCTGGCCAAAATTCACCAACGAAATTGCGAACGTCCAGGGATTGCTCCTACACTAAAGGTGCCAGCCCTGAAAGCTCTTGCTGGTCCTCATCTCCCACTGGTAACCTCTCAAACGAACCACAAACACTTGGGCTCTGAACTTGTTTAGCCTACTAAAACTTCCAACGTACACAGCCTCTCCTGCTCAATCTGGCCAGAGCTCAACACCGAAATTGCGAACGTCCAGCGATTGCTCCTACACTAAAGGTGCCAGCCCTGAAAGCTCTTGCTGGTCCTCATCTCCCACTGGTAACCTCTCAAACGAACCACAAACACTTGGGCTCTGAACTTGTTTCGCCTACTAAAACTTCCAACGTACACAGCCTCTCCTGCTCAATCTGGCCAAAATTCACCAACGAAATTGCGAACGTCCAGGGATTGCTCCTACACTAAAGGTGCCAGCCCTGAAAGCTCTTGCTGGTCCTCATCTCCCACTGGTAACCTCTCAAACGAACCACAAACACTTGGGCTCTGAACTTGTTTAGCCTACTAAAACTTCCAACGTACACAGACTCTCCTGCTCAATCTGGCCAGAGCTCAACACCAAAATTGCGAACGTCCAGCGATTGCTCCTACACTAAAGGTGCCAGCCCTGAAAGCTCTTGCTGGTCCTCATCTCCCACTGGTAACCTCTCAAACGAACCACAAACACTTGGGCTCTGAACTTGTTTAGCCTACTAAAACTTCCAACGTACACAGACTCTCCTGCTCAATCTGGCCAGAGCTCAACACCAAAATTGCGAACGTCCAGCGATTGCTCCTACACTAAAGGTGCCAGCCCTGAAAGCTCTTGCTGGTCCTCATCTCCCACTGGTAACCTCTCAAACGAACCACAAACACTTGGGCTCTGAACTTGTTTAGCCTACTAAAACTTCCAACGTACACAGCCTCTCCTGCTCAATCTGGTCAGAGCTCAAAACCAAAATTGCAAACGTCCAGCGATTGCTCCTACACTAAAGGTGCCAGCCCTGAAAGCTCTTGCTGGTCCTCATCTCCCACTGGTAACCTCTCAAACGAACCACAAACACTTGGGCTCTGAACTTGTTTCGCCTACTAAAACTTCCAACGTACACAGCCTCTCCTGCTCAATCTGGCCAAAATTCACCAACGAAATTGCGAACGTCCAGGGATTGCTCCTACACTAAAGGTGCCAGCCCTGAAAGCTCTTGCTGGTCCTCATCTCCCACTGGTAACCTCTCAAACGAACCACAAACACTTGGCCTCTGAACTTGTTTAGCCTACTAAAACTTCCAACGTACACAGCCTCTCCTGCTCAATCTGGCCAGAGCTCAACACCGAAATTGCGAACGTCCAGCGATTGCTCCTACACTAAAGGTGCCAGCCCTGAAAGCTCTTGCTGGTCCTCATCTCCCACTGGTAACCTCTCAAACGAACCACAAACACTTGGGCTCTGAACTTGTTTAGCCTACTAAAACTTCCAACGTACACAGCCTCTCCTGCTCAATCTGGCCAGAGCTCAACACCGAAATTGCGAACGTCCAGGGATTGCTCCTACACTAAAGGTGCCAGCCCTGAAAGCTCTTGCTGGTCCTCATCTCCCACTGGTAACCTCTCAAACGAACCACAAACACTTGGGCTCTGAACTTGTTTAGCCTACTAAAACTTCCAACATACACAGCCTCTCCTGCTCAATCTGGCCAAAATTCACCAACGAAATTGCGAACGTCCAGCGATTGCTCCTACACTAAAGGTGCCAGCCCTGAAAGCTCTTGCTGGTCCTCATCTCCCACTGGTAACCTCTCAAACGAACCACAAACACTTGGGCTCTGAACTTGTTTAGCCTACTAAAACTTCCAACGTACACAGCCTCTCCTGCTCAATCAGGCCAGAGCTCAACACCGAAATTGCGAACGTCCAGCGATTGATCCTACACTAAAGGGGCCAGCCCTGAAAGCTCTTGCTGGTCCTCATCTCCCACTGGTAACCTCTCAAACGAACCACAAACACTTGGGCTCTGAACTTGTTTCGCCTACTAAAACTTCCAACGTACACAGCCTCTCCTGCTCAATCTGGCCAAAATTCACCAACGAAATTGCGAACGTCCAGCGATTGCTCCTACACTAAAGGTGCCAGCCCTGAAAGCTCTTGCTGGTCCTCATCTCCCACGGGTAACCTCTCAAACGAACCACAAACACTTGGGCTCTGAACTTGTTTAGCCTACTAAAACTTCCAATGTACACAGCCTCTCCCGCTCAATCTGGCCAGAGCTCAACACCGAAATTGCGAACGTCCAGGGATTGCTCCTACACTAAAGGTGCCAGCCCTGAAAGCTCTTGCTGGTCCTCATCTCCCACTGGTAACCTCTCAAACGAACCACAAACACTTGGGCTCTGAACTTGTTTAGCCTACTAAAACTTCCAACGTACACAGCCCCTCCTGCTCAATCTGGCCAGAGCTCAACACCGAAATTGCGAACGTCCAGCGATTGCTCCTACACTAAAGGTGCCAGCCCTGAAAGCTCTTGCTGGTCCTCATCTCCCACTGGTAACCTCTCAAACGAACCACAAACACTTGGGCTCTGAACTTGTTTAGCCTACTAAAACTTCCAACGTACACAGCCTCTCCTGCTCAATCTGGCCAGAGCTCAACACCGAAATTGCGAACGTCCAGCGATTGCTCCTACACTAAAGGTGCCAGCCCTGAAAGCTCTTGCTGGTCCTCATCTCCCACTGGTAACCTCTCAAACGAACCACAAACACTTGGGCTCTGAACTTGTTTAGCCTACTAAAACTTGCAACGTACACAGCCTCTCCTGCTCAATCTGGCCAGAGCTCAACACCGAAATTGCGAACGTCCAGCGATTGCTCCTACACTAAAGGTGCCAGCCCTGAAAGCTCTTGCTGGTCCTCATCTCCCACTGGTAACCTCTCAAACGAACCACAAACACTTGGGCTCTGAACTTGTTTAGCCTACTAAAACTTCCAACGTACACAGCCTCTCCTGCTCAATCTGGCCAGAGCTCAACACCAAAATTGCGAACGTCCAGCGATTGCTCCTACACTAAAGGTGCCAGCCCTGAAAGCTCTTGCTGGTCCTCATCTCCCACTGGTAACCTCTCAAACGAACCACAAACACTTGGGCTCTGAACTTGTTTAGCCTACTAAAACTTCCAACGTACACAGCCTCTCCTGCTCAATCTGGCCAAAATTCACCTCCGAAATTGCGAACGTCCAGCGATTGCTCCTACACTAAAGGTGCCAGCCCTGAAAGCTCTTGCTGGTCCTCATCTCCCACTGGTAACCTCTCAAACGAACCACAAACACTTGGGCTCTGAACTTGTTTAGCCTACTAAAACTTCCAACGTACACAGCCTCTCCTGCTCAATCTGGCCAGAGCTCAACACCGAAATTGCGAACGTCCAGGGATTGCTCCTACACTAAAGGTGCCAGCCCTGAAAGCTCTTGCTGGTCCTCATCTCCCACTGGTAACCTCTCAAACGAACCGCAAACACTTGGGCTCTGAACTTGTTTCGCCTACTAAAACTTCCAACGTACACAGCCTCTCCTGCTCAATCTGGCCAGAGCTCAACACCGAAATTGCGAACGTCCAGGGATTGCTCCTACACTAAAGGTGCCAGCCCTGAAAGCTCTTGCTGGTCCTCATCTCCCACTGGTAACCTCTCAAACGAACCACAAACACTTGGGCTCTGAACTTGTTTCGCCTACTAAAACTTGCAACGTACACAGCCTCTCCTGCTCAATCTGGCCAAAATTCACCAACGAAATTGCGAACGTCCAGCGATTGCTCCTACACTAAAGGTGCCAGCCTGAAAGCTCTTGCTGGTCCTCATCTCCCACTGGTAACCTCTCAAACGAACCACAAACACTTGGGCTCTGAACTTGTTTAGCCTACTAAAACTTCCAACGTACACAGCCTCTCCTGCTCAATCTGCCCAAAATCCAAACCGACATTGCGAACGTCCAGGGATTGCTCCTACACTAAAGGTGCCAGCCCTGAAAGCTCTTGCTGGTCCTCATCTCCCACTGGTAACCTCTCAAATGAACCACAAACACTTGGGCTCTGAACTTGTTTAGCCTACTAAAACTTCCAACGTACACAGCCTCTTCTGCTCAATCTGGCCAGAGCTCAACACCGACATTGCGAACGTCCAGGGATTGCTCCTACACTAAAGGTGCCAGCCCTGAAAGCTCTTGCTGGTCCTCATCTCCCACTGGTAACCTCTCAAACGAACCACAAACACTTGGGCTCTGAACTTGTTTAGCCTACTAAAACTTCCAACGTACACAGCCTCTCCTGCTCAATCTGGCCAGAGCTCAACACCGACATTGCGAACGTCCAGGGATTGCTCCTACACTAAAGGTGCCAGCCCTGAAAGCTCTTGCTGGTCCTCATCTCCCACTGGTAACCTCTCAAATGAACCACAAACACTTGGGCTCTGAACTTGTTTAGCCTACTAAAACTTCCAACGTACACAGCCTCTCCTGCTCAATCTGGCCAAAATTCACCAACGAAATTACGAACGTCCAGGGATTGCTCCTACACTAAAGGTGCCAGCCCTGAAAGCTCTTGTTGGTCCTCATCTCCCACTGGTAACCTCTCAAACGAACCACAAACACTTGGGCTCTGAACTTGTTTAGCCTACTAAAACTTCCAACGTACACAGCCTCTCCTGCTCAATCTGGCCAGAGCTCAACTCCGAAATTGCGAACGTCCAGGGATTGCTCCTACACTAAAGGTGCCAGCCCTGAAAGCTCTTGCTGGTCCTCATCTCCCACTGGTAACCTCTCAAACGAACCACAAACACTTGGGCTCTGAACTTGTTTCGCCTACTAAAACTTCCAACGTACACAGCCTCTCCTGCTCAATCTGGCCAGAGCTCAACACCGAAATTGCGAACGTCCAGCGATTGCTCCTACACTAAAGGTGCAAGCCCTGAAAGCTCTTGCTGGTCCTCATCTCCCACTGGTAACCTCTCAAACGAACCACAAACACTTGGGCTCTGAACTTGTTTAGCCTACTAAAACTTCCAACGTACACAGCCTCTCCTGCTCAATCTGGCCAGAGCTCAACACCGAAATTGCGAACGTCCAGCGATTGCTCCTACACTAAAGGTGCCAGCCCTGAAAGCTCTTGCTGGTCCTCATCTCCCACTGGTAACCTCTCAAACGAACCACAAACACTTGGGCTCTGAACTTGTTTAGCCTACTAAAACTTCCAACGTACACAGCCTCTCCTGCTCAATCTGGCCAAAATTCACCAACGAAATTGCGAACGTCCAGGGATTGCTCCTACACTAAAGGTGCCAGCCCTGAAAGCTCTTGCTGGTCCTCATCTCCCACTGGTAACCTCTCAAACGAACCACAAACACTTGGGCTCTGAACTTGTTTAGCCTACTAAAACTTCCAACGTACACAGCCTCTCCTGCTCAATCTGGCCAGAGCTCAACACCGAAATTGCGAACGTCCAGGGATTGCTCCTACACTAAAGGTGCCAGCCCTGAAAGCTCTTGCTGGTCCTCATCTCCCACTGGTAACCTCTCAAACGAACCACAAACACTTGGGCTCTGAACTTGTTTAGCCTACTAAAACTTCCAACGTACACAGCCTCTCCTGCTTAATCTGGCCAGAGCTCAACACCGAAATTGCGAACGTCCAGCGATTGCTCCTACTCTAAAGGTGCCAGCCCTGAAAGCTCTTGCTGGTCCTCATCTCCCACTGGTAACCTCTCAAACGAACCACAAACACTTGGGCTCTGAACTTGTTTAGCCTACTAAAACTTCCAACGTACACAGCCTCTCCTGCTCAATCTGGCCAGAGCTCAACACCGAAATTGCGAACGTCCAGCGATTGCTCCTACACTAAAGGTGCCAGACCTGAAAGCTCTTGCTGGTCCTCATCTCCCACTGGTAACCTCTCAAACGAACCACAAACACTTGGGCTCTGAACTTGTTTAGCCTACTAAAACTTCCAACGTACACAGCCTCTCCTGCTCAATCTGGCCAGAGCTCAACACCGAAATTGCGAACGTCCAGGGATTGCTCCTACACTAAAGGTGCCAGCCCTGAAAGCTCTTGCTGGTCCTCATCTCCCACTGGTAACCTCTCAAACGAACCACAAACACTTGGGCTCTGAACTTGTTTAGCCTACTAAAACTTCCAACGTACACAGCCTCTCCTGCTCAATCTGGCCAGAGCTCAACACCGAAATTGCGAACGTCCAGGGATTGCTCCTACACTAAAGGTGCCAGCCCTGAAAGCTCTTGCTGGTCCTCATCTCCCACTGGTAACCTCTCAAACGAACCACAAACACTTGGGCTCTGAACTTGTTTAGCCTACTAAAACTTCCAATGAACACAGCCTCTCCTGCTCAATCTGGCCAGAGCTCAACTCCGAAATTGCGAACGTCAGGGATTGCTCCTACACTAAAGGTGCCAGCCCTGAAAGCTCTTGCTGGTCCTCATCTCCCACTGGTAACCTCTCAAACGAACCACAAACACTTGGGCTCTGAACTTGTTTAGCCTACTAAAACTTCCAACGTACACAGCCTCTCCTGCTCAATCTGGCCAGAGCTCAACACCGAAATTGCGAACGTCCAGCGATTGCTCCTACACTAAAGGTGCCAGCCCTGAAAGCTCTTGCTGGTCCTCATCTCCCACTGGTAACCTCTCAAACGAACCACAAACACTTGGGCTCTGAACTTGTTTAGCCTACTAAAACTTGCAACGTACACAGCCTCTCCTGCTCAATCTGGCCAAAATTCACCAACGAAATTGCGAACGTCCAGCGATTGCTCCTACACTAAAGGTGCCAGCCCTGAAAGCTCTTGCTGGTCCTCATCTCCCACCGGTAACCTCTCAAACGAACCACAAACACTTGGGCTCTGAACTTGTTTAGCCTACTAAAACTTCCAACGTACACATCCTCTCCTGCTCAATCTGCCCAAAATCCAAAACCGACATTGAGAACGTCCAGGGATTGCTCCTACACTAAAGGTGCCAGCCCTGAAAGCTCTTGCTGGTCCTCATCTCCCACTGGTAACCTCTCAAACGAACCACAAACACTTGGCCTCTGAACTTGTTTAGCCTACTAAAACTTCCAACGTACACAGCCTCTCCTGCTCAATCTGGCCAGAGCTCAACACCGAAATTGCGAACGTCCAGCGATTGCTCCTACACTAAGGTGCCAGCCCTGAAAGCTCTTGCTGGTCCTCATCTCCCACTGGTAACCTCTCAAACGAACCACAAACACTTGGCCTCTGAACTTGTTTAGCCTACTAAAACTTCCAACGTACACAGCCTCTCCTGCTCAATCTGGCCAGAGCTCAACACCGAAATTGCGAACGTCCAGGGATTGCTCCTACACTAAAGGTGCCAGCCCTGAAAGCTCTTGCTGGTCCTCATCTCCCACTGGTAACCTCTCAAACGAACCACAAACACTTGGGCTCTGAACTTGTTTAGCCTACTAAAACTTCCAACGTACACAGCCTCTCCTGCTCAATCTGGCCAGAGCTCAACACCGAAATTGCGAACGTCCAGGGATTGCTCCTACACTAAAGGTGCCAGCCCTGAAAGCTCTTGCTGGTCCTCATCTCCCACTGGTAACCTCTCAAACGAACCACAAACACTTGGCCTCTGAACTTGTTTAGCCTACTAAAACTTCCAACGTACACAGCCTCTCCTGCTCAATCTGGCCAGAGCTCAACACCGAAATTGCGAACGTCAGCGATTGCTCCTACACTAAAGGTGCCAGCCCTGAAAGCTCTTGCTGGTCCTCATCTCCCACTGGTAACCTCTCAAATGAACCACAAACACTTGGGCTCTGAACTTGTTTCGCCTACTAAAACTTCCAACGTACACAGCCTCTCCTGCTCAATCTGGCCAGAGCTCAACACCGAAATTGCGAACGTCCAGCGATTGCTCCTACACTAAAGGTGCCAGCCCTGAAAGCTCTTGCTGGTCCTCATCTCCCACTGGTAACCTCTCAAACGAACCACAAACACTTGGGCTCTGAACTTGTTTAGCCTACTAAAACTTCCAACGTACACAGCCTCTCCTGCTCAATCTGGCCAGAGCTCAACACCGAAATTGCGAACGTCCAGCGATTGCTCCTACACTAAAGGTGCCAGCCCTGAAAGCTCTTGCTGGTCCTCATCTCCCACTGGTAACCTCTCAAACGAACCACAAACACTTGGGCTCTGAACTTGTTTAGCCTACTAAAACTTCCAACGTACACAGCCTCTCCTGCTCAATCTGGCCAGAGCTCAACACCGAAATTGCGAACGTCCAGGGATTGCTCCTACACTAAAGGTGCCAGCCCTGAAAGCTCTTGCTGGTCCTCATCTCCCACTGGTAACCTCTCAAACGAACCACAAAGACTTGGGCTCTGAACTTGTTTAGCCTACTAAAACTTCCAACGTACACAGCCTCTCCTGCTCAATCTGGCCAGAGCTCAACACCGAAATTGCGAACGTCCAGCGATTGCTCCTACACTAAAGGTGCCAGCCCTGAAAGCTCTTGCTGGTCCTCATCTCCCACTGGTAACCTCTCAAACGAACCACAAACACTTGGGCTCTGAACTTGTTTAGCCTACTAAAACTTCCAACGTACACAGCCTCTCCTGCTCAATCTGGCCAGAGCTCACACCGAAATTGCGAACGTCCAGCGATTGCTCCTACACTAAAGGTGCCAGCCCTGAAAGCTCTTGCTGGTCCTCATCTCCCACTGGTAACCTCTCAAATGAACCACAAACACTTGGGCTCTGAACTTGTTTAGCCTACTAAAACTTCCAACGTACACAGCCTCTCCTGCTCAATCTGGCCAGAGCTCAACACCGAAATTGCGAACGTCCAGCGATTGCTCCTACACTAAAGGTGCCAGCCCTGAAAGCTCTTGCTGGTCCTCATCTCCCACTGGTAACCTCTCAAATGAACCACAAACACTTGGGCTCTGAACTTGTTTCGCCTACTAAAACTTCCAACGTACACAGCCTCTCCTGCTCAATCTGGCCAGAGCTCAACACCGAAATTGCGAACGTCCAGCGATTGCTCCTACACTAAAGGTGCCAGCCCTGAAAGCTCTTGCTGCTCCTCATCTCCCACTGGTAACCTCTCAAACGAACACAAACACTTGGGCTCTGAACTTGTTTAGCCTACTAAAACTTCCAACGTACACAGCCTCTCCTGCTCAATCTGGCCAGAGCTCAACACCGAAATTGCGAACGTCCAGCGATTGCTCCTACACTAAAGGTGCCAGCCCTGAAAGCTCTTGCTGGTCCTCATCTCCCACTGGTAACCTCTCAAACGAACCACAAACACTTGGCCTCTGAACTTGTTTAGCCTACTAAAACTTCCAACGTACACAGCCTCTCCTGCTCAATCTGGCCAGAGCTCAACACCGAAATTGCGAACGTCCAGGGATTGCTCCTACACTAAAGGTGCCAGCCCTGAAAGCTCTTGCTGGTCCTCATCTCCCACTGGTAACCTCTCAAACGAACCACAAAGACTTGGGCTCTGAACTTGTTTAGCCTACTAAAACTTCCAACGTACACAGCCTCTCCTGCTCAATCTGGCCAGAGCTCAACACCGAAATTGCGAACGTCCAGCGATTGCTCCTACACTAAAGGTGCCAGCCCTGAAAGCTCTTGCTGGTCCTCATCTCCCACTGGTAACCTCTCAAATGAACCACAAACACTTGGGCTCTGAACTTGTTTAGCCTACTAAAACTTCCAACGTACACAGCCTCTCCTGCTCAATCTGGCCAGAGCTCAACACCGAAATTGCGAACGTCCAGCGATTGCTCCTACACTAAAGGTGCCAGCCCTGAAAGCTCTTGCTGGTCCTCATCTCCCACTGGTAACCTCTCAAACGAACCACAAACACTTGGGCTCTGAACTTGTTTAGCCTACTAAAACTTCCAACGTACACAGCCTCTCCTGCTCAATCTGGCCAGAGCTCAACACCGAAATTGCGAACGTCCAGCGATTGCTCCTACACTAAAGGTGCCAGCCCTGAAAGCTCTTGCTGGTCCTCATCTCCCACTGGTAACCTCTCAAATGAACCACAAACACTTGGGCTCTGAACTTGTTTAGCCTACTAAAACTTCCAACGTACACAGCCTCTCCTGCTCAATCTGGCCAAAATTCACCAACGAAATTACGAACGTCCAGGGATTGCTCCTACACTAAAGGTGCCAGCCCTGAAAGCTCTTGCTGGTCCTCATCTCCCACTGGTAACCTCTCAAACGAACCACAAACACTTGGCCTCTGAACTTGTTTAGCCTACTAAAACTTCCAACGTACACAGCCTCTCCTGCTCAATCTGGCCAGAGCTCAACACCGAAATTGCGAACGTCCAGCGATTGCTCCTACTCTAAAGGTGCCAGCCCTGAAAGCTCTTGCTGGTCCTCATCTCCCACTGGTAACCTCTCAAACGAACCACAAACACTTGGGCTCTGAACTTGTTTCGCCTACTAAAACTTCCAACGTACACAGCCTCTCCTGCTCAATCTGGCCAGAGCTCAACACCAAAATTGCGAACGTCCAGCGATTGCTCCTACACTAAAGGTGCAAGCCCTGAAAGCTCTTGCTGGTCCTCATCTCCCACTGGTAACCTCTCAAACGAACCACAAACACTTGGCTCTGAACTTGTTTAGCCTACTAAAACTTCCAACGTACACAGCCTCTCCTGCTCAATCTGGCCAGAGCTCAACACCGACATTGCGAACGTCCAGGGATTGCTCCTACACTAAAGGTGCCAGCCCTGAAAGCTCTTGCTGGTCCTCATCTCCCACTGGTAACCTCTCAAATGAACCACAAACACTTGGGCTCTGAACTTGTTTAGCCTACTAAAACTTCCAACGTACACAGCCTCTCCTGCTCAATCTGGCCAAAATTCACCAACGAAATTACGAACGTCCAGGGATTGCTCCTACACTAAAGGTGCCAGCCCTGAAAGCTCTTGCTGGTCCTCATCTCCCACTGGTAACCTCTCAAACGAACCACAAACACTTGGCCTCTGAACTTGTTTAGCCTACTAAAACTTCCAACGTACACAGCCTCTCCTGCTCAATCTGGCCAGAGCTCAACACCGAAATTGCGAACGTCCAGCGATTGCTCCTACTCTAAAGGTGCCAGCCCTGAAAGCTCTTGCTGGTCCTCATCTCCCACTGGTAACCTCTCAAACGAACCACAAACACTTGGGCTCTGAACTTGTTTCGCCTACTAAAACTTCCAACGTACACAGCCTCTCCTGCTCAATCTGGCCAGAGCTCAACACCGACATTGCGAACGTCCAGGGATTGCACCTACACTAAAGGTGCCAGCCCTGAAAGCTCTTGCTGGTCCTCATCTCCCACTGGTAACCTCTCAAACGAACCACAAACACTTGGGCTCTGAACTTGTTTAGCCTACTAAAACTTCCAACGTACACAGCCTCTCCTGCTCAATCTGGCCAAAATTCACCAACGAAATTGCGAACGTCCAGGGATTGCTCCTACACTAAAGGTGCCAGCCCTGAAAGCTCTTGCTGGTCCTCATCTCCCACTGGTAACCTCTCAAACGAACCACAAACACTTGGGCTCTGAACTTGTTTCGCCTACTAAAACTTCCAACGTACACAGCCTCTCCTGCTCAATCTGGCCAGAGCTCAACACCGAAATTGCGAACGTCCAGGGATTGCTCCTACTCTAAAGGTGCCAGCCCTGAAAGCTCTTGCTGGTCCTCATCTCCCACTGGTAACCTCTCAAACGAACCACAAACACTTGGGCTCTGAACTTGTTTTGCCTACTAAAACTTCCAACGTACACAGCCTCTCCTGCTCAATCTGGCCAGAGCTCAACACCGAAATTGCGAACGTCCAGCGATTGCTCCTACACTAAAGGTGCCAGCCCTGAAAGCTCTTGCTGGTCCTCATCTCCCACTGGTAACCTCTCAAACGAACCACAAACACTTGGGCTCTGAACTTGTTTAGCCTACTAAAACTTCCAACGTACACAGCCTCTCCTGCTCAATCTGGCCAGAGCTCAACACCGACATTGCGAACGTCCAGGGATTGCTCCTACACTAAAGGTGCCAGCCCTGAAAGCTCTTGCTGGTCCTCATCTCCCACTGGTAACCTCTCAAACGAACCACAAACACTTGGGCTCTGAACTTGTTTAGCCTACTAAAACTTCCAACGTACACAGCCTCTCCTGCTCAATCTGGCCAGAGCTCAACACCGAAATTGCGAACGTCCAGGGATTGCTCCTACACTAAAGGTGCCAGCCCTGAAAGCTCTTGCTGGTCCTCATCTCCCACTGGTAACCTCTCAAACGAACCACAAACACTTGGGCTCTGAACTTGTTTCGCCTACTAAAACTTCCAACGTACACAGCCTCTCCTGCTCAATCTGGCCAGAGCTCAACACCGAAATTGCGAACGTCCAGCGATTGCTCCTACACTAAAGGTGCCAGCCCTGAAAGCTCTTGCTGGTCCTCATCTCCCACTGGTAACCTCTCAAACGAACCACAAACACTTGGGCTCTGAACTTGTTTAGCCTACTAAAACTTCCAACGTACACAGCCTCTCCTGCTTAATCTGGCCAGAGCTCAACACCAAAATTGCGAACGTCCAGCGATTGCTCCTACACTAAAGGTGCCAGCCCTGAAAGCTCTTGCTGCTCCTCATCTCCCACTGGTAACCTCTCAAACGAACCACAAACACTTGGGCTCTGAACTTGTTTAGCCTACTAAAACTTCCAACGTACACAGCCTCTCCTGCTCAATCTGGCCAGAGCTCAACACCGACATTGCGAACGTCCAGGATTGCTCCTACACTAAAGGTGCCAGCCCTGAAAGCTCTTGCTGGTCCTCATCTCCCACTGGTAACCTCTCAAACGAACCACAAACACTTGGGCTCTGAACTTGTTTAGCCTACTAAAACTTCCAACGTACACAGCCTCTCCTGCTCAATCTGGCCAGAGCTCAACACCGAAATTGCGAACGTCCAGCGATTGCTCCTACACTAAAGGTGCCAGCCCTGAAAGCTCTTGCTGGTCCTCATCTCCCACTGGTAACCTCTCAAACGAACCACAAACACTTGGGCTCTGAACTTGTTTAGCCTACTAAAACTTCCAACGTACACAGCCTCTCCGGCTCAATCTGGCCAGAGCTCAACACCGAAATTGCAAACGTCCAGCGATTGCTCCTACACTAAAGGTGCCAGCCCTGAAAGCTCTTGCTGGTCCTCATCTCCCACTGGTAACCTCTCAAACGAACCACAAACACTTGGGCTCTGAACTTGTTTCGCCTGCTAAAACTTCCAACGTACACAGCCTCTCCTGCTCAATCTGGCCAGAGCTCAACACCGAAATTGCGAACGTCCAGGGATTGCTCCTACACTAAAGGTGCCAGCCCTGAAAGCTCTTGCTGGTCCTCATCTCCCACTGGTAACCTCTCAAACGAACCACAAACACTTGGCCTCTGAACTTGTTTAGCCTACTAAAACTTCCAACGTACACAGCCTCTCCTGCTCAATCTGGCCAGAGCTCAACTCCGAAATTGCGAACGTCCAGGGATTGCTCCTACACTAAAGGTGCCAGCCCTGAAAGCTCTTGCTGGTCCTCATCTCCCACTGGTAACCTCTCAAACGAACCACAAACACTTGGGCTCTGAACTTGTTTAGCCTACTAAAACTTCCAACGTACACAGCCTCTCCTGCTCAATCTGGCCAGAAGCTCAACACCGACATTGCGAACGTCCAGCGATTGCTCCTACACTAAAGGTGCCAGCCCTGAAAGCTCTTGCTGGTCCTCATCTCCCACTGGTAACCTCTCAAACGAACCACAAACACTTGGGCTCTGAACTTGTTTAGCCTACTAAAACTTCCAACGTACACAGCCTCTCCTGCTCAATCTGGCCAGAGCTCAACACCGAAATTGCGAACGTCCAGCGATTGCTCCTACACTAAAGGTGCCAGCCCTGAAAGCTCTTGCTGGTCCTCATCTCCCACTGGTAACCTCTCAAACGAACCACAAACACTTGGCCTCTGAACTTGTTTAGCCTACTAAAACTTCCAACGTACACAGCCTCTCCTGCTCAATCTGGCCAGAGCTCAACACCGAAATTGCGAACGTCCAGGGATTGCTCCTACACTAAAGGTGCCAGCCCTGAAAGCTCTTGCTGGTCCTCATCTCCCACTGGTAACCTCTCAAACGAACCACAAACACTTGGCCTCTGAACTTGTTTCGCCTACTAAAACTTCCAACGTACACAGCCTCTCCTGCTCAATCTGGCCAGAGCTCAACACCGAAATTGCGAACGTCCAGCGATTGCTCCTACACTAAAGGTGCCAGCCCTGAAAGCTCTTGCTGGTCCTCATCTCCCACTGGTAACCTCTCAAACGAACACAAACACTTGGGCTCTGAACTTGTTTCGCCTACTAAAACTTCCAACGTACACAGCCTCTCCTGCTCAATCTGGCCAAATTCACCAACGAAATTGCGAACGTCCAGCGATTGCTCCTACACTAAAGGTGCCAGCCCTGAAAGCTCTTGCTGGTCCTCATCTCCCACTGGTAACCTCTCAAACGAACCACAAACACTTGGCCTCTGAACTTGTTTAGCCTACTAAAACTTCCAACGTACACAGCCTCTCCTGCTCAATCTGCCCAAAATGCAAAACCGACATTGCGAACGTCCAGGATTGCTCCTACACTAAAGGTGCCAGCCCTGAAAGCTCTTGCTGGTCCTCATCTCCCACTGGTAACCTCTCAAACGAACCACAAACACTTGGGCTCTGAACTTGTTTAGCCTACTAAAACTTCCAACGTACACAGCCTCTCCTGCTCAATCTGGCCAGAGCTCAACACCGAAATTGCGAACGTCCAGGGATTGCTCCTACACTAAAGGTGCCAGCCCTGAAAGCTCTTGCTGGTCCTCATCTCCCACTGGTAACCTCTCAAACGAACCACAAACACTTGGGCTCTGAACTTGTTTAGCCTACTAAAACTTCCAACGTACACAGCCTCTCCTGCTCAATCTGGCCAGAGCTCAACACCGACATTGCGAACGTCCAGGGATTGCTCCTACACTAAAGGTGCCAGCCCTGAAAGCTCTTGCTGGTCCTCATCTCCACTGGTAACCTCTCAAACGAACCACAAACACTTGGCCTCTGAACTTGTTTAGCCTACTAAAACTTCCAACGTACACAGCCTCTCCTGCTCAATCTGGCCAGAGCTCAACACCGAAATTGCGAACGTCCAGAGATTGCTCCTACACTAAAGGTGCCAGCCCTGAAAGCTCTTGCTGGTCCTCATCTCCCACTGGTAACCTCTCAAACGAACCACAAACACTTGGGCTCTGAACTTGTTTAGCCTACTAAAACTTCCAACGTACACAGCCTCTCCTGCTCAATCTGGCCAGAGCTCAACACCGAAATTGCGAACGTCCAGGGATTGCTCCTACACTAAAGGTGCCAGCCCTGAAAGCTCTTGCTGGTCCTCATCTCCCACTGGTAACCTCTCAACGAACCACAAACACTTGGGCTCTGAACTTGTTTCGCCTACTAAAACTTCCAACGTACACAGCCTCTCCTGCTCAATCTGGCCAAATTCACAACGAAATTGCGAACGTCCAGCGATTGCTCCTACACTAAAGGTGCCAGCCCTGAAAGCTCTTGCTGGTCCTCATCTCCCACTGGTAACCTCTCAAACGAACCACAAACACTTGGGCTCTGAACTTGTTTAGCCTACTAAAACTTCCAACGTACACAGCCTCTCCTGCTCAATCTGGCCAGAGCTCAACACCGAAATTGCGAACGTCCAGGGATTGCTCCTACACTAAAGGTGCCAGCCCTGAAAGCTCTTGCTGGTCCTCATCTCCCACTGGTAACCTCTCAAACGAACCACAAACACTTGGGCTCTGAACTTGTTTCGCCTGCTAAAACTTCCAACGTACACAGCCTCTCCTGCTCAATCTGGCCAGAGCTCAACACCGAAATTGCGAACGTCCAGGGATTGCTCCTACACTAAAGGTGCCAGCCCTGAAAGCTCTTGCTGGTCCTCATCTCCCACTGGTAACCTCTCAAACGAACCACAAACACTTGGGCTCTGAACTTGTTTAGCCTACTAAAACTTCCAACGTACACAGCCTCTCCTGCTCAATCTGGCCAGAGCTCAACACCGAAATTGCGAACGTCCAGCGATTGCTCCTACACTAAAGGTGCCAGCCCTGAAAGCTCTTGCTGGTCCTCATCTCCCACTGGTAACCTCTCAAACGAACCACAAACACTTGGGCTCTGAACTTGTTTAGCCTACTAAAACTTCCAACGTACACAGCCTCTCCTGCTCAATCTGGCCAGAGCTCAACACCGACATTGCGAACGTCCAGCGATTGCTCCTACACTAAAGGTGCCAGCCCTGAAAGCTCTTGCTGGTCCTCATCTCCCACTGGTAACCTCTCAAACGAACCACAAACACTTGGGCTCTGAACTTGTTTAGCCTACTAAAACTTCCAACGTACACAGCCTCTCCTGCTCAATCTGGCCAGAGCTCAACACCGAAATTGCGAACGTCCAGCGATTGCTCCTACACTAAAGGTGCCAGCCCTGAAAGCTCTTGCTGGTCCTCATCTCCCACTGGTAACCTCTCAAACGAACCACAAACACTTGGCCTCTGAACTTGTTTAGCCTACTAAAACTTCCAACGTACACAGCCTCTCCTGCTCAATCTGGCCAGAGCTCAACACCGAAATTGCGAACGTCCAGGGATTGCTCCTACACTAAAGGTGCCAGCCCTGAAAGCTCTTGCTGGTCCTCATCTCCCACTGGTAACCTCTCAAACGAACCACAAACACTTGGCCTCTGAACTTGTTTAGCCTACTAAAACTTCCAACGTACACAGCCTCTCCTGCTCAATCTGGCCAGAGCTCAACACCGAAATTGCGAACGTCCAGCGATTGCTCCTACACTAAAGGTGCCAGCCCTGAAAGCTCTTGCTGGTCCTCATCTCCCACTGGTAACCTCTCAAACGAACCACAAACACTTGGGCTCTGAACTTGTTTAGCCTACTAAAACTTCCAACGTACACAGCCTCTCCTGCTCAATCTGGCCAAGATCCAAAACCGACATTGCGAACGTCCAGGGATTGCTCCTACACTAAAGGTGCCAGCCCTGAAAGCTCTTGCTGGTCCTCATCTCCCACTGGTAACCTCTCAAACGAACCACAAACACTTGGGCTCTGAACTTGTTTAGCCTACTAAAACTTCCACGTACACAGCTCTCCTGCTCAATCTGGCCAGAGCTCAACACCGAAATTGCGAACGTCCAGCGATTGCTCCTACACTAAAGGTGCCAGCCCTGAAAGCTCTTGCTGGTCCTCATCTCCCACTGGTAACCTCTCAAACGAACCACAAACACTTGGGCTCTGAACTTGTTTCGCCTACTAAAACTTCCAACGTACACAGCCTCTCCTGCTCAATCTGGCCAAAATTCACCAACGAAATTGCGAACGTCCAGCGATTGCTCCTACACTAAAGGTGCCAGCCCTGAAAGCTCTTGCTGGTCCTCATCTCCCACTGGTAACCTCTCAAACGAACCACAAACACTTGGCTCTGAACTTGTTTAGCCTACTAAAACTTCCAACGTACACAGCCTCTCCTGCTCAATCTGGCCAGAGCTCAACACCGAAATTGCGAACGTCCAGGGATTGCTCCTACACTAAAGGTGCCAGCCCTGAAAGCTCTTGCTGGTCCTCATCTCCCACTGGTAACCTCTCAAACGAACCACAAACACTTGGGCTCTGAACTTGTTTAGCCTACTAAAACTTCCAACGTACACAGCCTCTCCTGCTCAATCTGGCCAGAGCTCAACACCGAAATTGCGAACGTCCAGGGATTGCTCCTACACTAAAGGTGCCAGCCCTGAAAGCTCTTGCTGGTCCTCATCTCCCACTGGTAACCTCTCAAACGAACCACAAACACTTGGGCTCTGAACTTGTTTAGCCTACTAAAACTTCAACGTACACAGCCTCTCCTGCTCAATCTGGCCAGAGCTCAACACCGACATTGCGAACGTCCAGCGATTGCTCCTACACTAAAGGTGCCAGCCCTGAAAGCTCTTGCTGGTCCTCATCTCCCACTGGTAACCTCTCAAACGAACCACAAACACTTGGCTCTGAACTTGTTTAGCCTACTAAAACTTCCAACGTACACAGCCTCTCCTGCTCAATCTGGCCAGAGCTCAACACCGACATTGCGAACGTCCAGCGATTGCTCCTACACTAAAGGTGCCAGCCCTGAAAGCTCTTGCTGGTCCTCATCTCCCACTGGTAACCTCTCAAACGAACCACAAACACTTGGCCTCTGAACTTGTTTAGCCTACTAAAACTTCCAACGTACACAGCCTCTCCTGCTCAATCTGGCCAGAGCTCAACACCGAAATTGCGAACGTCCAGGATTGCTCCTACACTAAAGGTGCCAGCCCTGAAAGCTCTTGCTGGTCCTCATCTCCCACTGGTAACCTCTCAAACGAACCACAAACACTTGGCTCTGAACTTGTTTAGCCTACTAAAACTTCCAACGTACACAGCCTCTCCTGCTCAATCTGGCCAGAGCTCAACACCGACATTGCGAACGTCCAGCGATTGCTCCTACACTAAAGGTGCCAGCCCTGAAAGCTCTTGCTGGTCCTCATCTCCCACTGGTAACCTCTCAAACGAACCACAAACACTTGGGCTCTGAACTTGTTTAGCCTACTAAAACTTCCAACGTACACAGCCTCTCCTGCTCAATCTGGCCAAAATTCACCAACGAAATTGCGAACGTCCAGCGATTGCTCCTACACTAAAGGTGCCAGCCCTGAAAGCTCTTGCTGGTCCTCATCTCCCACTGGTAACCTCTCAAACGAACCACAAACACTTGGGCTCTGAACTTGTTTAGCCTACTAAAACTTCCAACGTACACAGCCTCTCCTGCTCAATCTGGCCAGAGCTCAACACCGAAATTGCGAACGTCCAGCGATTGCTCCTACACTAAAGGTGCCAGCCCTGAAAGCTCTTGCTGGTCCTCATCTCCCACTGGTAACCTCTCAAACGAACCACAAACACTTGGGCTCTGAACTTGTTTAGCCTACTAAAACTTCCAACGTACACAGCCTCTCCTGCTCAATCTGGCCAGAGCTCAACACCGACATTGCGAACGTCCAGGGATTGCTCCTACACTAAAGGTGCCAGCCCTGAAAGCTCTTGCTGGTCCTCATCTCCCACTGGTAACCTCTCAAACGAACCACAAACACTTGGGCTCTGAACTTGTTTAGCCTACTAAAACTTCCAACGTACACAGCCTCTCCTGCTCAATCTGGCCAGAGCTCAACACCGAAATTGCGAACGTCCAGCGATTGCTCCTACACTAAAGGTGCCAGCCCTGAAAGCTCTTGCTGGTCCTCATCTCCCACTGGTAACCTCTCAAACGAACCACAAACACTTGGGCTCTGAACTTGTTTAGCCTACTAAAACTTCCAACGTACACAGCCTCTCCTGCTCAATCTGGCCAGAGCTCAACACCGACATTGCGAACGTCCAGCGATTGCTCCTACACTAAAGGTGCCAGCCCTGAAAGCTCTTGCTGGTCCTCATCTCCCACTGGTAACCTCTCAAACGAACCACAAACACTTGGCCTCTGAACTTGTTTAGCCTACTAAAACTTCCAACGTACACAGCCTCTCCTGCTCAATCTGGCCAGAGCTCAACACCGAAATTGCGAACGTCCAGCGATTGCTCCTACACTAAAGGTGCCAGCCCTGAAAGCTCTTGCTGGTCCTCATCTCCCACTGGTAACCTCTCAAACGAACCACAAACACTTGGGCTCTGAACTTGTTTAGCCTACTAAAACTTCCAACGTACACAGCCTCTCCTGCTCAATCTGGCCAGAGCCAACACCGACATTGCGAACGTCCAGCGATTGCTCCTACACTAAAGGTGCCAGCCCTGAAAGCTCTTGCTGGTCCTCATCTCCCACTGGTAACCTCTCAAACGAACCACAAACACTTGGCTCTGAACTTGTTTAGCCTACTAAAACTTCCAACGTACACAGCCTCTCCTGCTCAATCTGGCCAAATTCACCAACGAAATTGCGAACGTCCAGCGATTGCTCCTACACTAAAGGTGCCAGCCCTGAAAGCTCTTGCTGGTCCTCATCTCCCACTGGTAACCTCTCAAACGAACCACAAACACTTGGGCTCTGAACTTGTTTAGCCTACTAAAACTTCCAACGTACACAGCCTCTCCTGCTCAATCTGCCCAAATCCAAAACCGACATTGCGAACGTCCAGGGATTGCTCCTACACTAAAGGTGCCAGCCCTGAAAGCTCTTGCTGGTCCTCATCTCCCACTGGTAACCTCTCAAACGAACCACAAACACTTGGCTCTGAACTTGTTTAGCCTACTAAAACTTCCAACGTACACAGCCTCTCCTGCTCAATCTGGCCAGAGCTCAACACCGAAATTGCGAACGTCCAGGGATTGCTCCTACACTAAAGGTGCCAGCCCTGAAAGCTCTTGCTGGTCCTCATCTCCCACTGGTAACCTCTCAAACGAACCACAAACACTTGGGCTCTGAACTTGTTTAGCCTACTAAAACTTCCAACGTACACAGCCTCTCCTGCTCAATCTGGCCAGAGCTCAACACCGAAATTGCGAACGTCCAGGGATTGCTCCTACACTAAAGGTGCCAGCCCTGAAAGCTCTTGCTGGTCCTCATCTCCCACTGGTAACCTCTCAAACGAACCACAAACACTTGGGCTCTGAACTTGTTTAGCCTACTAAAACTTCCAACGTACACAGCCTCTCCTGCTCAATCTGGCCAGAGCTCAACACCGAAATTGCGAACGTCCAGCGATTGCTCCTACACTAAAGGTGCCAAGCCCTGAAAGCTCTTGCTGGTCCTCATCTCCCACTGGTAACCTCTCAAATGAACCACAAACACTTGGCCTCTGAACTTGTTTAGCCTACTAAAACTTCCAACGTACACAGCCTCTCCTGCTCAATCTGGCCAGAGCTCAACACCGAAATTGCGAACGTCCAGCGATTGCTCCTACACTAAAGGTGCCAGCCCTGAAAGCTCTTGCTGGTCCTCATCTCCCACTGGTAACCTCTCAAATGAACCACAAACACTTGGGCTCTGAACTTGTTTAGCCTACTAAAACTTCCAACGTACACAGCCTCTCCTGCTCAATCTGGCCAGAGCTCAACACCGAAATTGCGAACGTCCAGCGATTGCTCCTACACTAAAGGTGCCAGCCCTGAAAGCTCTTGCTGGTCCTCATCTCCCACTGGTAACCTCTCAAACGAACCACAAACACTTGGGCTCTGAACTTGTTTAGCCTACTAAAACTTCCAACGTACACAGCCTCTCCTGCTCAATCTGCCAAAATTCAACAACACGAAATTGCGAACGTCCAGCGATTGCTCCTACACTAAAGGTGCCAGCCCTGAAAGCTCTTGCTGGTCCTCATCTCCCACTGGTAACCTCTCAAACGAACACAAACACTTGGGCTCTGAACTTGTTTAGCCTACTAAAACTTCCAACGTACACAGCCTCTCCTGCTCAATCTGCCCAAAATCAAAACCGACATTGCGAACGTCCAGGGATTGCTCCTACACTAAAGGTGCCAGCCCTGAAAGCTCTTGCTGGTCCTCATCTCCCACTGGTAACCTCTCAAACGAACCACAAACACTTGGGCTCTAGAACTTGTTTAGCCTACTAAAACTTCCAACGTACACAGCCTCTCCTGCTCAATCTGGCCAGAGCTCAACACCGAATTGCGAACGTCCAGCGATTGCTCCTACACTAAAGGTGCCAGCCCTGAAAGCTCTTGCTGGTCCTCATCTCCCACTGGTAACCTCTCAAACGAACCACAAACACTTGGGCCTCTGAACTTGTTTAGCCTACTAAAACTTCCAACGTACACAGCCTCTCCTGCTCAATCTGGCCAGAGCTCAACACCGAAATTGCGAACGTCCAGGGATTGCTCCTACACTAAGGTGCCAGCCCTGAAAGCTCTTGCTGGTCCTCATCTCCCACTGGTAACCTCTCAAACGAACCACAAACACTTGGCTCTGAACTTGTTTAGCCTACTAAAACTTCCACGTACACAGCCTCTCCTGCTCAATCTGGCCAGAGCTCAACACCGAAATTGCGAACGTCCAGAGATTGCTCCTACACTAAGGTGCCCCAGCCCTGAAAGCTCTTGCTGGTCCTCATCTCCCACTGGTAACCTCTCAAATGAACCACAAACACTTGGCCTCTGAACTTGTTTAGCCTACTAAAACTTCCAACGTACACAGCCTCTCCTGCTCAATCTGGCCAGAGCTCAACACCGAAATTGCGGAACGTCAGCGATTGCTCCTACACTAAAGGTGCCAGCCCTGAAAGCTCTTGCTGGTCCCTCATCTCCCAACTGTAACCTCTCAAATGAACCACAAACACTTGGGCTCTGAACTTGTTTAGCCTACTAAAACTTCCAACGTACACAGCCTCTCTCCTGCTA